>NW_006921541.1:3269709-3294889 GCF_000340215.1 Pseudocercospora fijiensis CIRAD86
CGGTATTGCTTCACGAGTTGCGACTGTGAGACGATGGGAGAGGATAGAGTGACGTTCGAATGAAGGCATTTGCTTCGGCGCCGAAGAAAGGCAAATTTTGCTGACTTGCTGACTCGCCAGGCCGCTCAGCACCATGATTACCGACCCCAAATCCATCCTCTGTGGAGACAACATGTTCATAGTCGGCGGAAAGGAGAACGTTCATGCACACGGTCAGCCAAATGGATCTCTTTCGCCATTCTGCTCAGATTAGTCAAGGAACTGCAAGCACGTCCGTCACCTGCTACATTGCTCGACGTATTGCTCGCTTGTCAAACGCAGCTGCATCAATCGCGACACACAGGTCGTATTCATCAAACTGAGTCCAAGGCAGATGGCGAAATACTTGCTGCCGATGGTTCGTGGCGCAGTCAAGCTATACACCGCCGAGCTTGCTACGGAGTCCGCGGATGGTGCAGTGAATGAGGCCGTTGATATGGTGGACTTCAGATACTCATCTACGACCGAGCGGGATTCGCGAGGCGACGACTTTCACGGAGAACTCGAGGCGGAGTTGAAGAAGCTGCTCAATCAGTGATAGAGCGAGGGAACCAGGAACGGGTTGGCCAGAAGTTTGAGCAGCTTCCAAGGAGTGGAATCAAAAATGATCCCGAGGGAGCACAACATGTTGCGTCCACCCTGGAAAGCAGAGTCTGAAAGACGAGAAGAAGCAAGCAGATATGGCTGTACAGTATCAAGTTGAGACCGACTCAAGCAGTCCCGAAGCCGTACCATAAATGCAGTTAACTCAAGGTATATACTTACCTATTATCTCATCCCCTTCAAGCTCAGCACACGCAGCATTTTGTCTCATGGTAGGGCCACCTACGACACGGTGCGCTGACCGTGGCCGTTGATGGTGTAGACACAAGAAGCGGATGAAAAGTCAGTAGTAGCTAGTAGGGCTTAGAATAGCTAGGCAAGCAAAGATTGAAGTCTGCAAAATACCAGAACTATTTCGTGATTGGGAGTTCGGTGGCTGCTGTCATGGAGATAACAAGCCTTTCAGGTTGAAGTTACGCATCCAGGAGGTCGGCACAATTCCTGGCTGCCTTGTATGATGTCGTATCTTGCCATTGCTATGTTCATCACGTCGGTGGAAGAGTGAGAAGGAGGAGCTTAAGTGAAGTCTAAACAGGGATCTATTTAAGCTTCGTGGTCCGAGCTTCCAAACGCGGACGCGACGCGTTCGACTCAACTTTCCGCCTCCACTGCTACGACCGAGCATCAGCACATCGCGGAGCCAACATCGCCGCCAGCGCTGCCGCCGCAATGGCGCCACGCAAACGCGTACGAGATATTCACGATGTCGACGGCGAGTCTGACGTCGAAATCGAGAGTGCGAGTTCCAGCTTCCGCATGAACAGCAACCATACCAAGCGAACACGAATTGCAATCGCCCAGGCCAGCCGCGGTTCTGTAGTGTCAGACGAAGAAGACTTTCTCAATAGCGATACGAACGACATCAATATCGATGATGAGTCTGACGTCGAGACTGCGAACAATCCGGACATCGACTACAGCCTAAGGCAAGACTCCAGCGACGATGACTGCGAAGACGACGGCTTCGATGAGCTCAAGGCGACGCAAATTGTGCATAGGCAGTTCAAGGAGCATCGTGAGAACATAGCCGCCGATCATGGTGTGGTCGAGGAAATCTACTGCACCAACTTCATGTGTCACGCCAAGCTGCGCATCACACTAGGTCCTCTGATCAACTTCATCATCGGGCACAACGGAAGCGGCAAGAGCGCCGTACTCACAGCACTGCAGATATGTCTGGGCACAAAGGCATCGGAGACCTCGCGCGGCAGAGGCCTTAAGGCGTTGATCAAGGAAGGCACCGACAAAGCTACCGTTGGCGTCACGATCAAGAACGAAGGCGAAAGTGCCTACAAGCCTGAGCTGTACGGTCGCAGCATTACCGTAGAGCGACATTTCACCCACAACTCCAGTGGCTTCAAGCTGAAAAGCGCTGCTGGAACCACCATCTCCACCAAGAAATCCGATCTCGACGACATGCTGGACTATTTCAGTCTCCAAATGGATAACCCGATCAACGTTTTGACGCAGGACAAGGCCCGCGCTTTCTTGTCGAACAGCACGCCGACCGAGAAATACAAGTTCTTCATGAAAGGCACTCAGCTAGAAATTCTCAACGGCGATTATAAGCTCATAGAGGAAAACTTGGACAATACGAGTGCGAAGATGCGACAGAAAGAAGAAGACATTCAAGTGCTCAAGCGACAGTATGAGGAGGCTGACCGTAGGAAGAAGCGTTCCGACAATACTCGCAAGATGTACGCCAGAATCAAGGAGACTCAACGTGAATGGGCGTGGTCTCAAATCGAAGTCGAAGAGCAAGAATTGCAGCGGCGGGAGCAAGACGTCGCCAAAGGCAGAGACGACCTCACTGAGGCCGAGCAAGCTGCAGAGGAAGCTACGGCTGCCCTCGAAGCGCAAGAATCCGCAGTCGACGGACAGAAACGAGCCATTGAAGAGCACCAACGGTCACTGCGGCCGTTGCAAGAGGCGTACAACGCTGCCAAGGAGAAATGGGACAATAACCGCAAAGCTTTGGTAGACAACAAGGCAGAAGAACGCAGAATCCAAGACGACTTCAAAAGAGCGAAACGAAACATTGCACAAGTCAGTCAAGAGATTGAGACCGAGCGACAGCGCTTGGCGGGCGAGCATGGAGAGGCACATGCGCAGCGTCTTATTGACTTGGACCGGCTCAAAAAGTTGGCTGTTGACGCGAAGCAAGCACACCAAGACCACGAAGAAGGTCTTCCCGCGCTCGAAGCAGCCGTGGTGGCTGCCAAGCAACGGTGGACCGAAGCCAAAGATCCCGTTGAAGGCGCTCGCACCGAGCACGAGCGTGTCAAAAAAGACTTGGACACTCTCCAGCGCGATCAGGGTCAGAAATGGGGAGCCTACCCACGGAATTCAGACAAGCTGTGCCATGCCATTGAGAGGGAGACTCGCTGGCGCAAGAAACCCATCGGACCAATCGGCATGCACATTGCCATCACAAAACCACTGTGGAGCCCAATCGTGGAGAGAATATGCGGCAAAACGCTGAACGCATTTGTTGTGACTTGCAAATATGATCGCGACATCCTCGATCAGCTTGCCAATCGAGTTGGTGCCTCAGAAATGACCGTCTTCATCACCACCGATGTTCATATCAATGTCGACGAACCAGATCCTGCTGTCGACACCGTGATGCGAATCTTGAATATCGAATCCGAGGCAATTCGCAACACTCTCGTCATCAACCACGCAATTGAGCAGACCGTTCTGTTCGAGGACTTGGACAAGGGCAGAGACTTCATGTTCGGCGAGGGTCATCGCCCGCCAAACGTGCGCGCTACCATCACATTACACCCTCATAACAAATCCGCTGGTCAGCGTTGGGACTATGATCCTTATGGCGGAGTGAAAGTTGGTCCCGTTGCTCCGTGGCAAGGTCGAGGGCGGATGATTGTTGACAAGCAAGAAGAGATCAGGCTCGCCTCAGAGCGTGTGCAGGAAGCTGCACGTAAGCGCGGTCAGACGGAGCAGCATGCTCAGCATATGCAAAATGAGCACACCAAGGCTGGACAAGCAGTCGTAGCACACAAACGCGAATCCAGACGGCTGAAGGAAGCATATCAGAGGGCTGACGACAATGTCGATGCTAAGCAAGCCGAGATCGATGCCAATCAACCGAGAGACGGCAGGCTCCAAGAGCTGCAGCGCCAAGAGGAGGAGCACAATCAGGAGAAGAAGGCTGCAGAAGATTCGATGCAAGATGCGGCTGCACAAAATGCCGAGTTGAATGCTAATGCGCGAGTCTTGAAGGATGAGCTTGAAGCAGCTGACGATGAAAAGTTCAAGGTGAAGGACTTGATCGACAAAGCCGAGAAGAAACTGTCAGATCTCGATGACGCTCGGAAAGCAGCACTGGTGAGAAAGAACGAAACCTACGACATTATTGATCTGCGCAAGCACGAACTAGCTGAACTGGAAGAGGCCGTGGAGCAGAAGAAGAAGCAGATCGAGGAGTGGATACCAGAGGCGGAGAAAGTCGCCCCTGAGCGAGTTCCGGTCAACAGCACTCCTGATGCCCTCGAGAAGCTGTTCAATACATTGCAGGCCGACTACGAAAAGGAACAAGCCACACAAGGAGGGACGCGACAACAGATTGCAGAGCTGTGGAAGAAGGCCGCAGAGGACTTCAGGCGCGCCAAGAAAGACCACAGAACCATGCGGAACGTGATCCAGGTAAGTCATGCCCACCGTTCCCTCAAACCCTTTTATTGACAAGACCGTAGCTACTGACCAAAACCTTGGCTGAGCGTCACCGCCGCTGGGGTCTTTTCCGCGGCCACATTTCCATGCGTACCCGCATCAACTTCAACTACCTCCTCACCGAGCGAAACTTCCGTGGTCGTCTCAACTTCAAACACAGCGAGAAAACGTTGGATCTCACCGTCGAGCCTGACATGACCAAACAATCCGATACAGGACGTCAGACAAAGACCCTCAGCGGTGGCGAAAAATCTTTCTCCACCATCTGCTTGCTCCTGAGTATTTGGGAAGCCATGGGCTCGCCGATCCGTTGTCTCGACGAATTCGATGTCTTCATGGATAGCGTCAACCGTTTGCAATCCATGAAATTGATGATTCAGACCGCTCGGCGGTCGGTTGGAAGGCAATTTATTCTGATTACTCCGCAGGCGATGGGGAATGTTGAGTTTCATGATGATGTTACGATTCACAAGTAAGTTGTCTAACCATATCTTCCTTGAGCGATCAATACTGATAGTTTCGCAGGATGAAGGATCCGGAACGAAATCGAGAGCCTGGTCAGCAGGCTCTTGACTTTGGTGGTGCTTGAGTTGATGATCATATTTGCCTCGCGCTGGTCAAGCCTTTCTTGAACCCTCCTACGTGTATAGTTCGAACGTCATGAATTTGTACAATTCTCTCATCCCTCGCGAGACCTTGATCCTCTCGTATCAATCATCACAATTCGTGCGCTCTTCCTAATCATAGCATTCACATCATTCCTCCCATTCGACTCTCCACTCACGACGCGAAGATTTCAGACATGCATGCGAGATTGGCTGTCCTGTCCTGAATAACCTTGGGAGAGACCTTCTCAACTTCAGTTTCGAATGTCATTGATGATTTCGACCAATCCACTGCATGATCTCTTCCTCGCTCGTGCGTCTCTCTTCGTCTCCGTACTTCTTTCTCCTTGACCACGATGTCCATGACAATGAGCTCGTCGGAGGCTGCTCCTGACTGAAACAAAATGGGCCGAATTTCTTGCCTCAAGTCGCTTGGGCTTGCGTATGGGACGCTGGAAGCTTTTGCGGTGGACGTCGCGGGATCCTCAGCATTAGGAGCTGAGATTGGTATGGGTAGGTAGACTCATGGCCTGAAGTCGCGTCGCGTCGTGAACTGTTAGATCGCTGCCTCGAGGCGGAGAAATCTTATGGGGCACTGGGTAGGTGCGCACGAAAGACGACCAAGATGCGTGCATGGCTGGTGAAGTCGTATTCAACAATCCGCGCTCGCTCTTGCCTTCGGTAGCTCCCGTAGGTAACACTCATATAGCTGAAAATATTGCCAGCAGCCAATCAAGTCAGACTGCTCAAAATTGGACGCGTCCCCCTGAGAGTTGCTTGACCACATTTCGGAGTGGGGTTCGTTTGGATTTGGTCCTTCTTAGATGAACTTCGGTTCTAGAGGACTGGGTGGCTTTGATGGTTATGAGAGCTGGGAGTGCGGCTTCTCTTTTGTCGTTTTGTGGGAGTGTTGCGCGTCGATGGTCGTGGATGGTTATGAGAGCTGGGAGTGCGGCTTCTCTTTTGTCGTTTTGTGGGAGTGTGGCGCGTCGATGGTCGTGGAAAGTGGCCAGCGCCGTCGACGTGCGCGCACGCACATAAGAGTACTCTATCCATCCATCAGTGAAAAGATTTTTGTGATGCTTGACTCGAGGCATTTTACGTGCCGTGTCAGGTAGGTCTGATGCACAAAAGTCCACTTTGAGGGCTCGAGGTCGTAGTGGAAACGACCTTGGTGCACTTGATCGGATCCATCAGCATGACGACGTTGCTCTGCCGTGTTTCTTCGACATAACCACGTTTGCGTCCAGTCACCCTGAGCTGCATTCGGCGACCCGCTGCAACCGACGCCGCCGGCTCAAAAACTACCACATCTGCTTGTTGCACGTCCAGCGCTTCTCCGTATGGCTTGCCATCGATGAACCACTGCGCCTGAAGCTTGACTCCTGGATCCCAACGCCCTACACTCGAGGCAGGAAGCGTGTGATCTTTCTGGATCTCAATCGTAGGTGGAGCTTGTCGAGCTAAAGCAGCCTGATGTCCTCCTTTCTTAATGACTTCGCTCCAGAGATTTCCTCGCGGAGATTTCGCGGCCACCTCGTCCAGCAGCTTGCCCTTCTCCCCGGCATGATCTTGGAACCAGTCGCCAAGGACTCGAATATATTCCGAAGTCGAAAAATTCCGGTACTGATCTTCATGTTTTCCGTTGACTAGAATTGTGATGTTGGCCCAGTCTGGTCCGCCCTCGGCTTCGGTCTTTCGCTGGAATTCATAGACTGCTCGTTCAAGGTAGTATTGATCGTGCGTGCCGGCAGTGAGGAAAATCCGGTTGCGAAGAACTTCGCCAAGGCTGTTCCACTTCGAACACACACAGCCTGGGATTAGCCTTGGGGTTCAGAAGAACGCGTAAGGTTGAGGATTACTTACGTTGCTTATTATGTGGTGGGTTAAGTCCATAGGTCTCCAGAGCTCGGTGGCTTCAGGGTAGATCTCGCCGGTGAGCTTATCATATGGTTCCAAAGGGTAACCATTCAAGCCTTGCACGCCGAAAACCGCGGCGAAAATGTCTAGCTGTTGAAGAGAGCGAGTCTTGGTCCCGAGAGCAAGCTCGTAGTGGTTGATGCTCTCGAAATCGAAGAGACGAACTTCGGTTCCATTGGGGGAAAATTCACGGGCAATTCCATTTGCCGTTCCATTTTCCGAGTGGAAAGCGTCAGTATCATGGTAAACGTCGATGCTCTGGAACCGAGTGAAGTCGACGGGATCAGGGGACGACAGGAAAGTTGCGCCGAAGAGGTCAGGTCGAAAGACCAGATTGGCCAAGCTCTCCCAGCCGCCTGTTGAGAACCCGATCAAAACGCGCGCGTGCGGCTTGGCTATGGTGTTGAAGGACGCATCGATGTGTGGAATCAGCTCATCGTTTATTGCATCTCCCCATGGACCCAAATTCGCCGAGTTGACTGCGTACGAGTCATCGTAGAAAGGGTTCTCATGGCGAAACTCGACGATGATGATTTCTGGCGTGGCGGTATCAGGTTTTCCATTCGGGCCTGGTGAGGTTCCATTGTTCCATCGAGCAGAAAAAGGTTGGGATCTGGGATAGCCTGCGAATCCAAACCGGCCTTCGAAATGGTCGTGGCTGTACACCACCGGATAGCGCTTCTTCGTGTCGTGCTTGTCATATTTGTGCGGGAGCAGGACATTGGCGCCGACGTACATGTCTCGTTGCCTGGAAAGTCTCGTCAGTATGAATGAATTACTAGTCTGTTTCGATTTTGGGTACCAAAACTCGCTCAATAGCTTGCTGCGAATCTTCACATATTTTAACAGGTCCAGGTCTTCATAATTACCCTGAGCGCATGACGCACCAACATCCTGAGGGTTCTTCGTTTCGTTGGCCTTTGGACCGATTGTCTCGTTGAACGTCAGATTGATCTGTTGCGGTTTGCCTGTAATCTCAATATGCTGCGCAGAAGTAGCAAGACTTCCATTGGCATCAGGCATTCGTGCACCGTCATCACACGGAAAGTGAACGCTGATCATCGAGCCATCACTACGCGTCACATTCTCGTACTTGATCAAGAAAGCCTGGGTCTGATATTTCCCCTTTGGGACGTCATCAAGATCCCTGATCGGCCATCCGAAGATTCCAAAATCCGTGTTATCCGCTTTCCCGCCAGAGAAGGTCACGCTGCTTTCCGGGCCGAATTGGAAGACGTTGACGCCAAAGAAATCATTGGGTGTTGAGAATGGCACGGTATCCTGATAGGGATTTAGTGGTGGGACTACTGTAGGGAAATTCAAGTGCGATCAAGTGTGCTTACGTAGAGAGGAGCAAATTTCTCTGGCGAGAAGATCAAGATAATGCGGCCGTCGACGCTGTTTCCCAGCACTCCATCCTCGACGGATAGCTTGACCTTTAGCTTATGGTCTTTTTCGGTCTCGGCGGCGGCGGCGACACTTTGCAGGCCGTTCGCTGCAGCCAGAAGGCCGAGGAAGAAGAGGAGTGTAAACATTCGTGATGCGCGCCGTAATCATCGCTGCGGGCCAGACATGCTCATAAAGAGTACAGCTTCCTGGATTTCCGCCGTAAGCAGGGTGTAACTAAGGAAGGGACAGCTCTCTCGTGATGAGCAAACCGCGACTTTGTGTGCTTTGCCTAGAATACCTCAAATGCCCTCTCACTTGCCTAAGAGAAAGGCGAAGACCGGCTTGGAAGAGGGTTGGAGGTCACGAGAGTTCTTCCCTTATCCTTGAATGTAACCTGGAGCGGTTATGCATATAAGGAGGACAGATCGGATCCACTCTCCCCCTACCAGTATGTTAGTTATCCTAAGTAAAGCTGAATTTCTCTAAGTCCTTCGAGCTGGATTTTTGAGACAACGCGACATATAGACATAGCGATTTTAGTAAAGAAATAGAGGCAATAGAATGCCCTCTTTCGGACTAGAATATCCACTCTATAATAAAGGGCGTAGGTAGATAAAGAAATAGCCTTAGAATTCAAGATGTCCCTACTAGAGTTTGTTAGGGATCAAATATACGTAGGTATAACTAGATAAGTTCTGTCCTCCTTATATACAAAACCCCTAGAGCTAGTTAAATAGATAAATAGCAATGTTTTAATATCTAAATCCGGATCTTCTCGCTTTAGAAACTTTGTATTGCGGTAGTATTATCGAAACAATTAGTTATATATTAAAATTTGCTAATTTTGCTAGTTCGAGCTAGAATTCGCTATCCCGTAGTAGCTAGAAGTTTCTAGGCTATTTACGATAGAAACTACTATAAAATCTATAGTAGTAATTTAATAATTATATAAATTATATATTAAATTTTTTCTAGTTAAAAACTATTAGAAGCTAGTCGCGACTATATACTATATACTAACTATATCGATTTAAACACACTATGAAAGTCTTAGTAAGTTTAATAGACTTCTTACTATTCTAGTATTTAGTTGCTAGTATAGATCTAAAATTAATAGCTTATAATTTTTTAGTATTAGAATATATTTTTTAATATATTAATATTAAAGACCGCTATAATATTTGCTAAGTATTTGCTATTTTAAAAGAGGACGTGTCTAGTAATAAGGTCTTAGTATTCTACCAGCGGGTATCTGATTCTACCTTGCCTTCGTACCCTCCTCCGAGCCGTTGCAAGCCAGACACCGACCCATCAAGCAATGGCCCAACATCCCGGCGCTTGGAGTTGAGCCTATGCAAGTGCGGCATTATATGAGGAAATGAGAGCGCCGAACGTATGCTGGCGCGAGGAAGATCCGAACACATGCGTAGGAATGTGTGCTATAAAGATGATGAGACATTGGACAGAAGCATCGAGAAAGACAGCCATTCTCTTGTCTCACAAAGTGCTTGCTACTTTGTTCAGTTGCTACCGCGGTTTTCTCTCTTCACATAAAGGCATGGCCTATGAGAGTTCTGCTGGGAAACGTACCATTACACCCGCCTTCGCGTCCGCTAACAAGCAGAATTGAGTAACGACAGACAAATCAGATCTTCATACCGCAGCGTGCTCGCGAACTCGCAAAATCCTGGGACTTTGATAACTCGAGCCTCAAACGATCAAACCCGTCACCGATCATCGAGCTATCACGAACTCAGCATGGGCGACACGGCGGAGACCGAGCAGGGCCTCCAGGCTCGGAAGCAGCTTAGGAAAGAGCTCGAGCCTCACATTGACGTCCTGTACACGACAAGGGGCGAGCCATCCTTCACTTTGAGCGAGTTGATCGTATGCGCCATCGTGTTCCAAGATGAAAAGTACGCAACGGCAGATAATATCGCCGGGTGGATCACGAAAGCATGCTCATTCTATGCGCACCAAGCGATTGACAAATATATGGCCGCATTAGTGAGGCAAAGGGAAGACCCATATGAAGGCGTGTATGTGCCGAGCCTTTCTTTCCCCATATCTGGTTTCCGGGACGCCATGAAGGAGTACGATCTGCCGCTCGAGGTACTAGAGACAGATAGCTCCACCGATTCCACCAACCCCGGCAATGCCAACTACAGCACTAGGCCGCGGCGGCGGATAAAGAGACCAGCGCTTGTCAGACAGCAAATTGAGATGCCACGGTATACCATAAGTGCCGGGCCAGCGCGTGTGTATTTGCGGCATTGGTTGAATCCTCCACGCGCAGGCCATCATTTCAGATTCTTCGAACTTCCCCCAGAACTTCGCAACCGAATCTACAAGATGCTTTTCGTGTATGACGAAGAAGCACACTTAGCTACGAAACGCAAACTGGTACTGCCTGCTCCGATTCCCCGACATCGGGTAACTCTACCCAATCTTGAGCGCAACGAGAATCTTGATAAGTGTCGCGAGAACACTGCACGGATGCTTGCGCTGATCGCCACCTGCAAGCAGGCTCGCCATGAAGGTCGCGGGATCTTTTATAGTCTCAATACCTTCTACTACGAAGGCCTCGCTGCTCTGGGGAGCTCTCTGCTCAAATCCTCGGGCGTCAGCCTCGACATGCTCCGGCGCCTCAGTCTCTCTGTAGACTTCCTCCCACGCACTAGGGGCTGGAGTAGATCCGATTCCTCGCGCATATCGTGGGTTCGCCAGAGCATTGCAGGTGTTCAGCTTCTTGGCCAGCTTCGACTGGACAAGCTGGTCCTTTTCCAAGCCTCGTGTCCGGCCTACAGTACTTGCCGATCGCGGTCCCATCATCTCGATATGGTGAAGGCGACGCGAGCGGATGATGATACCAACACCTTGTTCACGGTCTGCTTAAACGCAATCGTTGCAGCTGCGAAAAGGGCGAAGCATGTGAAAGTGTACCCTTATGGAGGTTGCAACGCCCTGGAACAATACATACATACCCGCTTGAAGGAAGCGGTCTCTGTCAAGATGCTGTGCTGCTCATTTCCGAAGTATCGCGAGGATGACATGCTATTCTTGTAGCAATCTGCGACCAGCTCGAGTACCAGCCTCCTACGCCGCTTTCTGGAGTTCAGATCTACATTCTCTACTCACACACAATACAACCTTTCATTCTGCTTGATCGCTGAGAACCTTCTCGCTGGCCTTTCCTTCCCAACCCTCGCGCCAAGATCCGCATCCCGGTCCCGGTGTTTCCTCCAACACTCTTGCATCCTCCACTTTTTTATCGCCTCTTCCATCCTTTCACAATGCACTAGAGACTGTGCAAGCTGCTTGATTCAGGTATGGTTCTCATTTCTGCTTGATATACAGCGCGGACTGACCAAGCAATAGACACTATGAGCCAAGCCACCTTCTCGGGTCTGCCTTTCGAGTGCAGACTGCGCATCTACGAATACGTCCTGGATCTGCAAGCTACATCGCACCTCCATGCACTGTCTATAACTAGGAAAGGACAAAAGGGCCATTATTGCTGTGCACGACCTCATCCGTCCTGGCGTCGGCGAGGAGATTGCAATGAGCCGACCGCTCGACTATTTACTGGGTGCTTGGCGATGAATTCGTTTCCGAAGTTGGGAGGCCGCTAGAAAGCGTAGAGATATTTCTGGAAGCCCTGTCCTGGAAAAGTACGCGTACAACGAAATCGAGCTTTGGAAGGAAAACTTGCTTGTAGTGTTCGAAAACGACAATCATGTTTGGCAAAGTTCAGCCTCTTCTCTCGCTGCTCCGGTCCGTCGTGAATCTCCACTTGGAGCAACGTTGGCTCTCCACGTGAGTACTACTCTTTGCGACTTCTTCAGAAGCCTGCTGAATGCCGCGGTTGATGTCTTGGCGAAGCTGCTCATTCTAGACCTGGAAGAAGAGCGGGTAGTGGTAGGTGACAATTGGCCCTCGCCCTCCCACTGATCTTCCTCATCTCGCGATCCTGTAAATGAATCGACCTTCCTGTCGAATGACGTGGCTTTCAACAAAAGCTCTTCTGATGCTCTCTCGTGCTCCATATTGGGAATCATTTCTGCGCTCGGATTTCGTCCTTCACGATCAGTGAGGTGCAGCTTGCTATCATAGTTATATACCGGAGCGATGGCGAAACAAAAGTATCTCATAAACAAACACAAGCTTGAGCACGGATCCTCCCGGAATTGGAAAGAAATCATCGTTGAGTTTAGGAATCTTAAAGATGCCCTGGTTAGAATAACCTACTAGAAGTATCGCACGTACCTCATCAAGCCTGGCGTGCGGATACCCAACGCATGGTCTACCGTCTCCTCTATTGCTTCTTGTGAAATCATACTGATGTTGCGACATACTTTACGAAAGGCTTTTGCCGAACCCAAGACTCACGATATTCTACTTCAGATTCTTCCATTCTTGGTACGAGCAAAGGAGCTTGGGTCTTGTTCTGCCCTTCCAGGGCAAATGCACCGCATGAGAAACTGCTCTTGCGAATTCAAATGCCCCACTCTGCCTTTTCTTCCTCGATTGAGAATCGAGTCCAGACTGCGAGCAAGGAAAACGGAAGATATTGTGAGACCCAGCACTTCGGAACTACGCGGTCTGGGAACTGGATCTCCGCAAGCGTCTGTCACGACCAGTATTCTAAGTTTAACTGAAGGTCGCTGATCAAGAGGAGATGTCCGTCTCAAGATCTTGATTCGGATTTTTAGGAGCATCGGCAGTGTTTGTCTCGCTCAAACAGAGACGCTCCTCCTCCGTGACTGAGTTCCTTATCTGGCGCTGCGGTCGACGTAGAGTATGTATGGAGCAGCACCTCCGTCTTTCGCCTCTGCCTGACGCCCTGCATTTCCGACCGGTCTGTTCTGGCGGAGAATGGCGTTGCGCGGTAATGTTCAATACAGTAGAGCCTGTGGGAAGAACACCTGCACGAACAGTAACAACACGACCACATCGAAACTTGTACTTAGCATAGTGTAGTGGAAGACTAGGTACTGCTGCTAGCTGCAGGAACTTCACTTCTCGCACACTATACCGAATCTGGAAGGTTATGCTTAAAACGCACACCATGCCTTTTTGGTTTTTTAGACCCGAGCCGGATCCTAGAGTTATACATACAGATATAGAACTTTAGCTCACCAAGGGTTTTACATTCTTGCGCAAGCGACAGGAAATCAGATTGCCCTCGAGGACTCGAGGAGACGGTCTTGCGTTGCGCGGTCTGCAGGCAGAAGAAAGCTGGTTGAACTAACCCCACCCAGATGAATGCTGCTTGTTCTGCCAAGTCTTCGAAGTAATGTTCTTCACCACTTGCAATCCATATGGACTCTCATATCTTAGACGTCTATTCCTTCGGAAGATTCAGAAACCATCATAGTCCAAGGATCTGACCACCAAGGTGGCAAGAGCTGTTTCCCGGTCCCGAAGCAACATGACGTCCAAAATTCCTCCAAAGCATTGCCTTTTCGTTTCCCACAATATCTCCTTGTTAAGCACAGTGAAATTCACAAAAGAAAAAAAAAGGATCCCATACCTACCAAACCACCCACCATGCCCGCACCCTACAAACTCATAATCCTCCGCCACGGCCGCTCAACATGGAACGAAAAAAACCTCTTCACCGGCTGGGTCGACGTCCCACTAAACGAGCAAGGCACAACCGAAGCCATCCAGGCCGGAAACCTCCTCAAAGAATCCGACTGGCTTCCAGATCTCCTCTACACCTCACTCCTCCGCCGAGCCATCGTAACCGCGAACCTGGCTCTGGACGAAGCAGACCGGCTCTGGATCCCCGTCAAGCGAAGCTGGCGTCTAAACGAACGCCATTACGGCGGCCTCCAAGGCCTCAATAAAGCCGAATCCGCGGAGAAACATGGCGAGAAACAAGTCAAGATTTGGAGGAGGAGTTATGATACACGACCTCCCGGGACGAGTGGGGAGTATCGCAAAACCGAGGATTTCGATGGGAGGTATCGGAATGCGGGGATTGAGGTTCCGAGGACGGAGTGTTTGAAGGATGTTTTGGAGAGGGTGTTGCCGTATTGGGAGAGTGATGTTGTGCCGGATTTGCAGATGGGAAAGGTGGTGTTGATTGCTGCGCATGGGAATAGTTTGAGGGCTTTGATGAAGTATATGGAGGATATTGCGGATGGGGATATTGCTGAGGTGGAGATTCCGACTGGTGTGCCTATTGTTTATGAGTTGGATGAGGAGTTTAAGGGGAAGGGGAAGCGTTTGCGATAGGAAATCTTGTCGGGGTCGGGGAAGGTGAGGTGAGCTCTGTGGGCTATACACCATCGATGCTGCTTGTCTTCCCACGGACCTTGCTCACAATGTCATGACTGCTTACCAACTTAGTCTGCTAAAAGGGCTAGATAGACTTGCCTTGGTGTAGCGAAATCTTCGTGCCATTCTGCACGTGCGGAAAAGTCTGCATGATCAGCGTCCTGACTCATGAATGCTTGTGGAAGGCATCTCCAAGGTGTGTCACTGACTCAATGGCGTACATCCAACTCTCCAGTTTAGAAAAATGTGCGCAGGGCAGTGGGAATCGGAGCAGTCTGGCCAGTCGTTGAAGAGCCTGAACTGCAAAGATATGTAGGATATTCAATCTCACGTTGAGTCCCTTGTGGGTCGGAGTCGGCTATCTAGCGTGCTGCCCTCGATTCATGACATGCTGATGATGTGCAGTAGTGCTGCTTGTCGAAGCCATGGCGCCACGGTCCGAAAGTCAGCAATGAATCACGTTGGGCACCATCATTGACGGTAGGAGGCGCAGCGTGGTGGTTGGTGGTCCAGCTGCAGCGCAAGTTGTATCAATATCATTTCCAGCAGAATTTGGTTAAGCGTGTGACTTGTCCGATGCCGTCTCAAAGGGTTATCCATGCTCTGTCGTTTGATCGAGGCGGAACATCTCCATGTTGCGTACTACAGAGGAGGTCCGGGGATCTGCGATCGATTGAGGTCCCTGCGAGAAGGCCAGCAAGTTCAGCTTGAATTCTGGGCCGTGAGTGTCGTTCTCACATGGACCCTGCTCTGGCAATTGGCATGCAGGGCAGGTAAACGAAAGTCTAGAAGGGAATGAGTCGTGATCAACCAGTTGATCTGAAAAGTGCAGGCGCTGCGGCTTGGCCTTATCCTCGGTGCCTGCATGTGGTTGCCAGGCGGCCGAGAACAAACACGCCATAATAGACACGTGCGGCGTGACCAGATCGACTTCATGCATGGTGGTTTGTGGTACTAGAGTTCAATGTCCCTTCAAGGCAATGAAGTTCGCACAGCACCAATCGGAGGCTCGGCTTCTACTGCAGAGTAAGGGGTGCTTTTCGATCACTCCGCCTTTACTGACAAGCCTGATCGTCCAACGACTTGACCAAACAGGATTTCGCGTTCATGTGATGGGTTAGCTGCTCTCCCTCCGAACTCGGGACTCGGATGTTGGTCGACTCCGGTTTTACAGATGTTGCATCCAGAATGCAAGATCGGCTGCACGCATGCGTTCGGCAATATACTTCAACGTTCCAAATGCCACCTGCGCTTGCCCTCCATCCTCATATCAATCGCTCACTCTACAAAATCCTGACTTGATTGCGATCTAGCACGCTCCATACGGTGGCTGTATCACGCCGCTTGTGATTCGTGCGTGGAGGCTGCAGTGCCTGGATGGGTACATAGAACCATCGCTGAGGCGGAAGCGATTGTCCTGAGACCAAGAGACTGCCCTACCAACCAGGATGGATACCAACGACATATCGTCTTCGCACCGCTCGCGGCTTTCCAAGGAACAGCGCCGGAGGACCGTCGCATATGGATACGGCCTTATGAAGTCCACATCGCCAAAGGAGGATCGTTCTCAAGTCATGCCCGGGATTGAGCCAGGACATAGGAGCACATCTCGGCCAGCGGATCCATATCGTCCAGAAGGCCCGCAGAGATCAAGTACCTTTGGACTAGCCCAGGGCCAGATGCTGCCACGAAGGAAGCGAGAGGAACTTCTCCATGAGGTACGTTGTAGGAGAGGCCAAGATACTGCCAGGATCCATCCTGATGTTGCCATGCAGAGGAGGGAAACCTTTCAACCTTCAACGTACCCCCCTCCCCTAGAGCAGAGTATCAGTCCACCCGTGCCTGCTATGCCCATCAAGCAGAGCACCACGAGAGCTGAGGAACGGAGGTAGGCGCCCAAGAAGGGTCTTTCTTAACGAGTTCCTGACGGACCGCAGGACGCACAGTTCCAGCTCTTATACGGTTCTGACGAAACTGCTCGCGGTGGCAGATCGAAACGAAGCTCTGATGCGGTCCTTGCTTGCTCGAATGGATGCCATGGATACGAGAATGCAGGCATTGGCGTTGCGAATGGACGAGGCTTGAGGAAGGAGTCAGGAGGAAAGGTTCCACGATGACTTCCTTGCGATGCTGCGGATGAGTGATGATTTATGTAGCAAATATCTCCAATGCCAGTGTCCAGGCGTGTTGACGCGACCGGAAACAGAGTTCAAGATTCACTTCTCAGATCTGAGCACGGGCCGCCGGAGAAAACATCTAGGAGTTGACCCTGAAAGTGTCTTCCCGTTCTGTCTAGACTTCCATCTTCAACTCCCAACCCGACGACGCCGAGCATAAGATGCGCCAGTGCATATAATCCTTCGATGTTAACGGCGCATTTGATAGTCCCGAAGTGTTGTAATTGAGCTAAGCAGAACAAGTTATTAATTAATTAACTATAGAATTATATAGGGAAAGGAATTAAGTTCTATCTAAGCTAGAGACTATATATATTACTAGGAAATTAGGCCTTAGTACTTAGTAGTGCTAACTGATCTACTAATCCCGGCTAATCTATAACACTCCCCCTCTAGCAGAATCTATTAGAATAAAAAGGCTACTTTCCCTTACTTTTCCCTTTCTCGGCTATTATAGGCTTATTAGATAAAGTATAACTACCTTATAATTAATCAGATGCAGGTAACCTGTATATTACGTTCTAAGTAATATAGGGTTGCTTCTCCTAGTTCGCTAATTAGTCTAGTTCTTTTATATATATTAAAGTAAAAGTAAAGTCGTGCTTACTATGCGTTTACTATTAGACCCTGTCTTTATAGTAAGCCTAGCAGTCTATATTTAAGGAGTGCGCTTTCTATTTAAACTTAAACTTCTTCTTTCTACTAACTAATATATAACTAAGAATTCTCCGATATACTTTAATATAACTTAATTTTAACTAGAGGTACTATTATAGCTGCGGCAACTTAGCCTAGTCCGGGTAGCCTAGCTAGTAGTATAGGTAGTAGTAGTAGTAGCGGCGGAGGAGACGACCTAAATAAGAAGCTACCTAGTCGTTACGATAAGTAGTAGTTAGTTAACAATAGTAAGGCTTTATTAATTAGATGCGCCTTCCTAGGCTAATAGAGAGTAGTCTTAAAGGAGATTAAGATTACCGTCGCGATCCTATAGAGGATCCTAATCGCTCTAGCTAGTTCGAAGTTTAACGAGATGCCTCCCTAGCTACGTAATAGCGACGTTGTTATCTTCGTACGTGCCTTTAAGGAAAAGGGAAGCAAAACTCCCTTATTCCTAGCTATCGCTACTATAATACGTAGGGCGGACAAGAAGTTTAACCTAGCCTCTAGATCTAACGTTAACTATCTTCTAGCTATACTCGTATATACTGCTTCTAGTCGCACTATCTATTAGGGGAATAATAGGTACAAGCCCTATTAGGAGGGTAAGGGAGCATATAAGGAGTATATTACTCTAACTATTAATAGGAGCAAGTTCCTTAAGGGTACCTATACTAATTGTGCTAGCCCGAACTATTATAGTTATTATAATAAGTCGAGTAAGCTAGGTTTAACTTGAGATTTCAATTAGAAGCTAACTAGGTTATAGGCTATATATCGCGCCCTCGTTCGAGCACTAATCGCTAGGCAAATCTTCCGGGTCCTATTAGGCTGCCGCCTCGTAATCTAGGCAGTATAGTAGGTAGTAATTAGCGTCGCCTATATATCCCGATTCCTTCTAGGATTAATTAGAACACTCCGGAAGGCGCTTAGGCGATTGCGAACGCGTTAGCTTAGTAGGTAGGGGTCTACGCTACTACTATAATAGCTAGTCGTAGTCGGAATCTATACTCTCGCCTTTCTTCTAGATCGGCTATACTAGTCCCGTCTAGCTCCTCTTAGAGTAGGCTATCCGATCGTTACTCTTCTTAGAGTAGGCTATTAGATCGCTAAGATAAAGACAAGGGCGACTCTAACGAGGAAATAGGTAGTCCTTAAAGGGATAGGAGTATTCTTAGAAGGTTAGAGATCCTTTAGATAAAACTTCTAATATATAATTTAAGATTTATAGTATTAGGGAGATTCTAGTCCTTATAGATTAGGCTAATCCAGTTTCGATATTTGTTTCTACTTTAAGATGTTATACTAAGAGCTAAAAGATTGCTCTAGATACCGAGATGCCCTAGTAGAGAACTAGAAGAGTAGTTAGTCTATAGAAAGTAATAAAATAAAAATAAGTATATTAAGTTTGACTTCCTGTTCTAGTAATAAATAAGAGTAGAATAAGTGACTTTAGAGTTTGTCCTTTACTAGTCTAGATCCTAGAGGATAGAGTTGTTTAACTTAGGCTTAGTAAGCCAGTCTGCTATTTAGAGATTAGTAGGAATATACTAAATATCGATCCTTCCTTTGTTATACTACTCTCTATAGTAATAGTTCCTTAGGGAAACATACCTTAACCTACCGGAGTTAGTATAATTCTTTACAAGGTAAATAGTTAACTAGTTGTTACAGTTGATTTTAATATAGTTAAACTTAAACCTAGTAAAGCTACTAATTTCCTTTAAGAGGTTCCTTAGCTACTTCAACTCCCTTATAGCCTTAGTAAGTGCTATATACTCTACTTTAGTACTAGAGTAGACAACTTCCTTCTAAAGCTAGGATTTCTAGAGAACTAGCCCTCCTACTATAAGGAGTAGGAACCCTAATATAGACCTCGAGGTTTTTAGGTCTCTAGTAAAGTTAGAATCTAAGTAGACCTTAAGGTAGCTCTTAAGATCAACCTTTCTAGACTTACTCTTTTTAAATACTAGGGACTTGTTAACTATTCCTGCAATATATTTCTAAATATGTCTTACTACTATAATATGCTCTAGTCTAGGGTTTTATAGGGATCTAGCTAAGTGGTTGATAGTATAAGTAATATTAGGTCTTATCTAGTTAGAAAGATACTATAGCTCCCTAATTATCTAATTAAAGAGTTTATAGTCCTCCTTCTTATAGTCTTATTCGAAAGCAGTTAGGAGTTTCTTAAGTAGGTACTTTACACCCTTGCATTAGTTAAGACTATGCTTTCTTAGCTTCTCTAGAGAGTAATGCTTCTAAGAGACTCTAAGACTTGTACTGTCTTTAATAATATACAATCTAAGGAAGAGGTTTATCTAGACAACCTTAATTGTATAGGTTTTCCTAAGTCCTTTAATTAGCTTGTTAATCCTAGCTTAGGCTTTGCTAAAAATCTGAAAGTTATTAATATAAAGGATAACCAAAATTCCTTCTCTAATAAAGAGGTAGGCATCGCTCTTAGTTTTGTATAAACTAAGGATCTTAAGTGTAGCTTTAGTATCGTAGTACTACAAAGTAGCTAACTGCTTTATACTATATAAGCCTTTCTATACAATTATATATAGAAATTTCTCTAGGTCCTTTCTAATTAAATGTAATCCCTTAGGTGTGTTTATATAGTTAGGTCTGTTCTACCTCCTTCTTAGGCTCTTCTTATAGACTTTATCCTACCTTCTACCTTCTACCTTCTACCTTCTACCTTCTACCTTCTACCTTCCTTTACTTAACCTACGTACAATTAGCGTCGATCGGTTGTTAGGACCAAAGAGGTTATACGTGATTGGCATGTAACTAGGCTCGAGTAAAGCTAGGGTCTTAATGCCTTAGGTAGGGCTTAGCGCTTGGCGTTAGGCTAACTAGCCTGCCTTCCTCCCTCTCCTCTTAGATCTCTATCGAATACTATACTAATTTACGACTACCCTATCTACCTGCTAATATAACCCTTCTTATATAGTATTCGATCCACCCTTTAAGGGCAGTAGCTAGATAGTTCTTATTTCAAGCTTTTAGCGGTATAGCTACGAACAAGACTAATCTAACTATATTGCGCCCGAAGAACGGGACCTACACGTACTATTCTATCGAAACAACCGTACCAATTATTAAGCAAGGCCTTCTATACAGCCTATTATACTAAGTCAAGCATACTAGACCGATATCTACTAACTCCGCTACATCCGTATCTTAGGGGCTAATAATATATTATTAGTGCTACCCCTTATTACAATAGCCGGCTTATTACGAAACAACAATCGCGGCGCCGCTAGTAGCGCTAGCAACGACAATGCTAGTAGCACAGTGCCTGCTAAAGTGCCTACTAAAGTGCCTCCTACTAAGGAGCCTACTACTAGGCCTGCCGAAGAACCTGTAATTCTAGGTAACGACCTAGAGTTGCCTATTAACGACATTCTTAGCAATATTGTTAACCGTCGATATAGCTAACTAGCCTTTAGCCCTCAACTATTAGGGAGACTTCGAGAAGCTACTTAAAACAGGCTTACTGCCCTACGTTAAGAACAATAGCTAAAGGATAATCTCCTCGAGCTCCGTCGCCTTTAGGAAGCCCCGATAGCAAAACTAACAGCGGGACCTTCTTTACTACCTATCTAAAAGAAGGATGCTAAACTTAAGGACTATACTGTGTTTAATAGCTCTAGTCGAAAGCAGTATAACGACTACATTCGTAACTGTAAACTCAACTAGCGCAATGTACTAAGAGCGCTACTAGACGACTATTCCTTAGTCGTACACGCTATATAGTATATTAATAGCGACCTAAAGCGCATATAGGATAACTATTTCGACTCCCTTAATAACTAGACTACTGTTTAGTAGCAAACCTACAAAACCATTATTGGCTAGTAACCGGCCCTATACACCTAGGCTGAGTTTTGAGCCTATATAAGAGGCCTCCTTCTACATTGTAGATAGGGCACCAACCTCGTACAGCACATTGTTTATATTACACTTCTACAATGCCTATATTGCAGGGCCCTAGTTATTAGCCTAAGCAACCGTCTTATTATCCTATTATACTAAATATAGCTACCTATATTGCTATAGGTTATGTTACCCTCGGTAGCCTATACTATTACTACAGGTAGTAGTAGTAGTTTTGGTTTCCGTCCTTTATTAAAGCCGAAGGTAGGGCTATCTCTTTATATCTAACAGGTTCGGGTATGTTAAAGGTAGTCTCTAGGCACGAATAGCTATAACTAAAGCGAGGGTACGATAAGAGCCTACGATACGGACGATACCGAAGTATCTTAAGGGGCTATTACGACAAGCAGAGAAACCTCTTAACGAGGGCATCGCTTTAACCCCGAAAAGCTGCAAACCCTTAGGACTGTTACAGCTTAGGGCCTAGTCTATAGCTATAGCTAGCTTCTAAGGACTCGGCTCCGGGTCGAAGACCTATTTAGCACCGCTTGCTCGAGATAAGCCCCGCCTAAGGAGGAGATAGACTAATTACCTATCGGCCTCGCTTGGTTTGCTAAGACTATTAATTAATAGCAAATACGGATTGCAGGTCGGATGGCCGGGGAGTCCCCTATTAATCGGGTAAGGCGTTCCTAGATTCGCAGCCTCGCTTAGATAGTACTTAGCCTTCTACTAGAAAAAGAAGGCTACTACCCCCCCGCCTAGCTAAAGGAGATACGAGCTAGTTTCTAGGATCTAGGTGTAAATAGAGATTACAGTCTCTCCCTCCGAGCGGCTTTTATCTAAAATCTACCAAACTTAGCTCCTAGAGGTAGTTAGGCGACCCCTAGGAGGCTAAATCCTAATGCTACCCCGGGGGTAATACTAGGAGAAACCGCCTAATACACTACTCTCTCGTATAGCAATATCATAACAAACCAAACAGACTAAAGTCACTAAAAACATATTTATATAGTATTCTATTTCAACTTTATATAGTATTCTATTTTAACTATTTCAACTATTTCATAATAATCGAATAAGCTCTAGCTCTAGCGAAAACGAACATCGAGAATTAGCGGAATCCTCTAAATCCGAAAACGCCCCTAATCCTATTAACGAAGAAATCAGGCGGCGACTAGTTAACATAAGTAAGCCTCCTACGCCCTCTACGCTAGAGGCGCTCTATACTGTCCTTATAAAAATGATAGAGAAGCAAACTAAGCTTCTCCGTTAAAACAAGCGTCGCCCGCTAGAGCTAGGGAGTAGGGCAAATCCCCTGTTCGAAGGGTAGAACGCTATAGCACATATTAAGCGCTTTAAGGAAGGCTTAGTTAATTACGAGCTCGACAGAGAATCCGACTAGTACAAGATTCGGTCCTTTACGAGGACTACCTCCTCTAAGCTTTACCGAACCCTTAAAACCCTAGTTGGCTACCTAGAAAAGGACGATAAGTCTGATACTAACTAGGAGACCTTTAAGATAGCCTTTATAAAGGAGTATCGGGAGCGCGATAGCCGTCGCATTAAAGGCAGTCGTGCGTAGCTCGAGTCCCTCTACTTAGTAAGGCGCACTAAGGATAACGACCTAAAGGGGTATGTCCGCGAGTTTGTCGAGTTAGCGGATAGCATCGAACAGAGTAATCTCGAAAACTCTTAGAGAACAAGGCTGCTCCTCTAGGGGTTGCTATAGCCTATAGCTTAGCGTATCTTCCGTCGCTATAAGCTTAGCGAGGCCGATCCTAAGAGCTTTAGGAAGTATAAAGAGGTCCTAGTGTGTATTAAGGCCGACATTAATAGCGCAGCCGATGCGAGGAAGTTTATCTATAGCGAAGACCGGAATAACCTAGCGTAGGTTAGGAAAGAAGCCTTAGTAAGCAAGGGACCTAAGTTCCTTCCTAAATCGCAAAGTAGTCCTAAGACCGTAACTCCTACTATTACTAAGCACTCTTAAGATATCGCGGACTTAGCTAAATCCCTAGCCTAGCTAAACCTAAATACGAAAGCATTGCAGCGAGTTAGGGAGGTTATTAATGCTACTATACTAGGCGATATACTACTAGTCTACTAGGTTTCAGATCCCAACTACCCTAAAGCCCCTTTAGTAGATGTCTACGCTATACGGAAGATCTATTCTAACTTAGATAGCAAGTGCTAGATGTGTAGCGGGTTCAAATATATCTAATCGTCCTGCCCTATCTAGAAAGAGCTTCTTAAAAGGAAGCTTATTATGCAAGTAAATAGCCGATTCTACTATACAGACACCGGCGACAAGATTGATTTCGAATAGGATCGGAGAGCCCCGAAGCTGCCTTAGCTAAAGACCCTTCTAGAAAAGAAGTACGGCGGCAAGATCGAGTTTAAAGATACTAGGAATAGTACCCTCGCCGCTATTGCTAAACGAGAAACTCAGAAGGTTAGGGCAAAACAGGTTAAGGAGCGAAGCAGTAACGGTACTACTAAGCCTATTAAAGTCAACTTTGTTTCTTAGGATCCGGACGTAGTTACTAATGTTTACGCGGTTACTAAGAACAGTATAGATGTCTACGCTACTATACGGTCTTAGACCTAGTCCTAAAGCAAGGGCAAGAGCCCTTAGAACCCTACTCGCCCTAGTGCGGCAGCCCCTACTAGGGTACTAAAGAACAAGGCGGCCGACAAGGCTAAGCAATAGCGAGAGTTAACTGCTAAAACTAAGACTCTCTAGACAGCTACAGACCGCGCTGCCCGATCTAGCACCGCACCTAGCACCGCCCCTAGCACCCTACCTACAGAAAGCCTAGTCGTCCTAGAGACTCTAGAGGTCGATATAGAGGATGTTACTACCGACATTAGTAGTACCCTAGGCCTAGCTAACCTACCTACCTACAAACGGAAGTTATCCGACCTAAAGAGCTTTCGCTTTAATAGGTATATAAAAAAGTATAGTACTAGCCTAGCTAACTCCTTAGACATAAAGGCAAACGCTCTCTTCTAGGCTTTATAGTTCCTAGACCTTAAGTCTAATATATCTATAGGAGAGCTGCTAGTATACGGTTTGCCTACTAACCTGTTCTAGAGCCGAATCCCTAACGATACTACCTTTATAAAAGACCTCGCTGCCCTCCGAAGGAAGTAGGGACGAGAAGACTATATCGACGTCTCCTCCCTATAGTTCCTTCCTAAATTTTTAGGTACCTAAGAGTTAGTAGAAGGCGAATCGGTAACCTACGAGAACTAAGAGACTATCGATAATACTAACGAAGAGGGAGTAGAGGAGATAGGCCGAGGGGATAGTAATAATCCCGACCCTACTCTAGTTTCAGTTTCTATTAAAGCTATCCGATTTACTAGCTAATAAATCGGTCGAGTAGGACCTCCTCGACCTAAAGAACTTTACTCTATCCCTAATAATATAGACCTTTCCGTAGTTACCCGTTCCTTCGCCGTCGTCCCCGCTATCTATATTTAGGTTACTATCGGGAGCTATAGTTAACAGATACTAGCAATGCTTGATAATAGTTCGGAGTTACTTATTATAAGTGAGCGTTAGGCTAAACAACTTAGGCTGCCGATAAACAGAGACATTTCCCTCGGCATATAGGGAGTAAATAGGGAGGTTGCGCTAGTAGGTGCCTGCTATAATATTATAGTAGACGCTTTCGGCATATACTTTTCCTTTACCTTCTAGATTGCCGCCGACCTAAACACGCTAATTATTCTAGGTCGGCTATAGTCTCGCATAACTCGTAGTGTCTAGCGCAACTGCGACGATAGCTCCTAGGAGGGAACTATCGCTAACTAGAAGGGCAACCGAGTCGTATTTACTAGTTATGTCGGCAACACTAGCTACAAGTCCTATAAGGATATCCTTGCTACTTCTAGACGGTCTTCGGGAAACGCTACGGC
>NW_006921541.1:3295159-3468353 GCF_000340215.1 Pseudocercospora fijiensis CIRAD86
TATACATCGTCGAAAGAGGCATTACTACCGGACGCGGGTCTACCCGAACTAACTAATTAGAGCGCGAGTCTAATGCTACCCCGGGGGTATTATTACGAATCTAACGTTTTCGCCGGCGTTATAAATTAGGACTACTAGCTGCACACCTATCGACTTAAGGAAACTTCTAAAGAAGTTTACGCGCTGTTTTGTTACGCTAATCTCTAAGCCTAGCGACAAAGAGAGCGAGCTCGGGTTCGACAATCGATTAGTATACACACCCTATACAAAAGGGTAGCCGATAAGATTAAGCCCGTAAAGGGCAGCGTACACATTACCGATAGGTCTAATCCTAGCGGAAACCCTAACTAGCGACAAAAGTGCCTTAATTAGGAGGCGACACTACTACCTAGGGATAGTCCGTACGATCAGAAATACATTACTAAAAAGTTTTCTACTATCCCTAGAGGGTTAAGGCTAATAGAAGAGAGGCTTGCGAAAATCAAACCTAGTATCGAGCTTTTAGATCGTAAACTAGAGTTGCTATACGAGCTTCTTTACAATCGCGAGGCTATATTAGTATATAACTTTACTTACCTAGGCAGAATCAATCCGGAGGTTGCCCCTCCGTAGAGGATCCGAACGATCGAATATAAGCCTTAGGCCTACCTAGGTTTTAAGCTAAACCTAAGCCTACGAGGTATAGTTAAGGACATAATACGACAGCGTATAAAGGCCGGCACACTTAAGCCTTCCTATGCCTCGTATCGTAATCTATACTTCCTAGTTTAAAAGAAAACAGCTCCTAGGGAACCAAAGAAGTACCGTCTAATTAACGCTATACAAAAGTTTAACGCAGTTACGATTAGAGATACTAACCTTCCTCCGGAGACTAATAGGTTCTTAGAAGCTTTTACTAACTGTATTATAGCTTTACTAGTTAACGTTTTCTCGGGCTACGACTAAATTCCTCTCTATCCTAATAGCCGCGACCTTACTAGTTTCGAGACACCTCTTAGGCTATATAGACAAACCACCCTTCCCTAAGGGGCAACTAACTCCGTAGCCTAGTTCGTTCGCATTATAAACTAAGTCCTCGCGGCCTATATCTCCTATATAGCGATGCCTTTCCTCGACGATATCGGTATCAAGGGCCCTAAAACTAGGTACGACAATAAAGAAGTGGAGCCTAGCATCCGTAGGTTCTTTCTCGAACACATTTAGAACCTCGATAGTGTCCTCTACGACCTAGAGCGAGCCAACCTAACGGTATATAGGGAGAAGCTTTAGCTCCTATGCAAACGAATAAACATTGTCGGGTTTGTAACTAATAAGAACGGCCGCTATCCTAATAATGTACGGGTCCTAAAGATAGTGTCCTAGCCGGATCCTACCTATTAGAAGGATGTCCGAACCTAGCTTAGAGTAGTCTCCTACTTCCGTATCTAGGTCGAGAACTTTGTATTAGTATACAAGCCCTTATACGCCTTGCTTAAGAAGGATACTAAATTCGAATAGACCTCTGTTTACTAAGCGGCTAAGGATACGGTAACTAAGGCGCTCGTTAGCGCACCTACACTAACATCTATTAACTACTTAGAGGGTGCGGGTTTAATAATTATTACTATCGACTCGAGCGGGGAAGGCTATAGCGAGATACTAATGCAGTATAACCGTAAGGAGCTATCCTTGCGTTATCCTGTCCGGTACGACTTAGGGCTATAGAAACCGATCGAGGCCCGGTACGATACTAGCAAGCGAGAATGCCTTAGAGTCTATAAGGCTCTAAAGAAGTTCCGACTATAGCTCTTTAGTATGTTCTTTCGCTTAGAAATCGATGCTTAGACGCTAGTCTATTAGCTTAACCGTATAGCCTCCGACCTACTAAACTCTACGATAGCTCGGTAGGTTACCTAGATCTATTTGTTTGACTTCGACGTCTTCTACGTTCCTAGCAAGAAGCATACTAGACCGGATAGCCTTTCTAGAAGGCCCGCTATAGAAGAGGACATCGCCGAGATAATAGAAGAAGAGGATATCGATGCGGTAATTAACCGCACCTTCTTCGCTGCCTTCTATATTAATACTATACTAGCGATTACTAGGCCTGCTGCTAACGACTAACCTAGCGACTAACCTAGTAGCTAGCCCGACGAGAGCCCTACTGCTAACGATAACGACTAGGCTAAAGCTAAGGCGGATGAACTAGAGAGGGATAATATCCTTAATAGGGTCTACTCCGACGACTCCTATTATATCGCCTACTTCCTAACCTATGCGAAGAAAGCGCCTAGCCTATTAAAGAGTTAATACCGTCGGGTTATTCGCTATTCTCGACGATTCCTAGTTAAAGATCGAATCCTTTAGCGATAGGCTATAATTAACGCACCGCTCTAGCGTGTTATTAACGATCTAGTAGCCCGACAAGAAATCCTTCGTTCCGTTTACGATAAGCTCGGCTACCGAGCGGCGGAGGGTACCTTCGATATCCTTCGTCGGCGCTACTAGTAGGACGGCGTATAGGCTAATATCTCCCGTTACTATAAGAGCTGTCCTAAGTGCAACTTTAGGAATAGCTACCGACGTCTAGGAGAGCTGCGTATTCCTGTAGCCTAATTAGTCGGGGAGCGATAGTACGGCGATAGTGTCTATCTTAGCCGCAATAATAGCTTGTATATTATTCGAGAGGGTCTTTCTCGATAGCCGGAGGCCTATTATTTCTATAAGGGCTACGGCGCAATCAATGCTCGTAATATAGCTACCTTCCTGTTTAAAGATCTGTTTTGCCGCTAGGGAACACCTTACGAGATTATCTTAGACAACGCTACGAATAACATAGCTAAAGAAGTTCAAGTACTACTTGTTTCCTATAGGGCGAAAAACGTTCGTATCTCCCCGTACTATCCCTAGTCGAATACTATTATTGAACGTAGCTATCGGTCTTTAATTGATGCCCTATCTAAGATAACTAATAGAGGGGATAGGTCCGTTCCTATCTCTACCCGCGTCCCGGCCCTTCTCTAGGCGGATCGAACTACTATTATCGATACGACTAGACTTACGCTAGCAGAGCTTATAATTAGGAGGGACGCCGTTCTTTCTATTAAGTTGTCCTATCGCACGTATAGCGTTTACGATTAGGGATCTGTTCGTACTAGAGCGGATCTCCTTGCCCTACGCGCTAAGGCTCTTAAGGATATAACGACTACTTCTTAGGAGGGACTTGCTCGACAACGTCGCCTTCGTAAGGAGGCTAAGCAGTATTTCGACGACTATAATGCTATTAACTAGGAGCCTCTAAAGGTTAGCGATATAGTCCTCCTATACCGGTCGGAGCTAGAATATAGTTACTCCTATAAGCTAGCCTTTAAATAGAAAGGGCCTTATAGAGTATAGGAGGTCCTTTACGATAGTTCTACGTACCGGCTTTAGGAACTTGATAGTGCTACCTTAAAGTACTCGTACCCCCGAGCTAATCTAAAGAAGGTCGTCGAGTTAAGAGAGCCTATCCGTCCTCCCCCGACCGAGGAGGAAGTTAATGCCTCTATAGACCCTCTACCGACCTTAGATACCTATCGAGAGGAGGATCCTACCGTAATTATAGATCCTATTCTACCCGACAACTATACGTATCCCTAGATACATCTTAGTAAGCTATTAGGAATAACTTATAAACAAAGGGAGGGTTATATACGTATTAATTACGCGTAGAGCATTTCCGATATTAATTCCGATAGTGAACTAGACTTCTAGCTATCTAACTCTAACTCCGAAGAGGAGCTCGACTAGTCTAGCGACGAAGACCGCCTAGAATTATAGCTAGATCCCGAGACTAAATAATTGCTTGCTCTTCCTTACCTCTATCTGCCTCTACTACGTTACTTCCTTACTCTTATCAATCGTTCTCCGCGCTGTTAATACAGTACCGCCCTATAGCTTTAGTCCTTACTACTTGTTCCTACGGATATTGATACTTATAGTTACTGCCCTCTTTTGCTTTTACTTTGTCTATTGTGTTACTCTTTTGCCTTCGAGATATTGCTATAACTTTATTCCTTTGCTCTTGTTTTTCCTTAGATAGAACTGTACGAGGCGTGTTTTCCTAATAATACCCCGGGGGTAGCATTAGGAAGATAGCCGAACCTAACCCCTCTACCCTTCTAGGACTACTTCCCTCTAGATTCCTAGACTCTAGCAACCTTCCTCAAGTGACAACGACAACAAGATACTCTGCTAGAGACTGTTCCTGCCCTAATTAGCACTAGTTACGCAGGACACTAAGAAAGGGAGGTTCCCTATCCCTCTCCCTTCCTAGCTCTTAGATAGACACAGCAACCTAGGCCTATAGCCTCTAAGAATAGGGACCTTAGGCTATTAAGCTTAGTGTTTAGAAGAAGGAAGAAGGTAAACGCACAGACTACCCTTACGTACTTGCTAATATAAAAGGTAATGCTATATCTACAACGGTAGTGCTATAGGCTAACGCACTAACGAATTAGCTACGCTAGGCCTAGGCGACTTGCTTCTCGCTACCGAGTATCTCTAGAGAAAAGCTAATGCTACCCCGGAGGTATTATTAGTCCCGCTAGCTTTACTACTATAGATTTCTGCTAAGGACTCGAACTAGCTAGTTACATTTCGAGTATGCGAGAATCTACGATAGCTAAAGGTTAACAAAGGCGCGTAGTCGCTACTAGCAATTAGCTAGATCGATTGTTAAACTTTAGCCTACCCTAACAACAAAGAAGTCTCGTATATAGCTTTACTTTTATATACAGCCGTTATCCGTTTGCTTTACTAGCGCGGAACACACGGACTACGTCACCTTCGTACTATATTTAAAGCGAGCTTCCTAAGCTCCTTCTTCTACTCGGTTACTAACCAACTCGCTACCGCCTAAAACCCCCCTTCTATCTAAACCCTTTAATTATTATTGTTAAGCAACGAACACACTTTGCAAACTCGTTTCTAAACCGCCTTAGTCGACTATGTCTTCCGGCGCCCCGAATCCGCTAGGCGCTAGTAGTAGCAACGACCTACCTGCCCCTATTAACCTAAGCCTAGCCGCCCTAGTTCCGATCGAAGCCCTATCCGACAGCGCCTTAGCTACTACAACTAGCCTCGAGCACTACTTCTAGATCGTTACCGCCCTTAAAGACCCTTAAGAGAAGATCTAGAACGCTCGTACCCTACTACGCGTTATTGATAGGAATATTAAGAAGGCTACTATCTTAGTTGCGTACGGTATAAACAACTTGCGTTAGTCTATCGGTAAGCGTATCTTTAAGCGCGAGGTTCTTAACGATATAGATATTAAACAAGCCTTTCCTATCGTCTATAGCCTCGAGACTGCCGGCACCTAGATTCGTTTACGCTTTAAGACCCTCGACTAGGCCTTCGAACATTAGGGAGGACTAAGCAGTCTTCCTAAGAGCCTTATTAACTTCGCCTACGGTAGACAAGAGCGTACTAAGTAGGTTTCTTCGTTCGTTAATAAGTACAAGGTCCGTCGTTAAGGCGCCGAGCATCTTTCCCGCACTATAATCTATCGCGTATCTACCGCTAGTAAGAAGGTAGGCAAGCAGTTACTTAACTTGTCCTTTACGCTTAACGACTTTACGACAGCCTACTAGAAGAAGTACTACGATGCGATTGTCTAGGTCGATCTTAACGTATAGATAACTAAGGATCTACTAAAAGAGAAGGGCTATCGCATTAATAGTATAGGCTTTATTGTTAAAGGTTAAGAGGCTCCTATCGTTAACGTCCTTAAACGTAAGGCCCTTCGCCTAGAAACTAAGGCCGATACGGCTACTAGTCTCGCGCTCGCTACGGAGATATAGGCTAAGGATCGTCGCTCGACCCGTAACCGTAAGGTCCCTTAAGAAGTTTAAGACGAGCGCGCTAAGGCCGAAGCAGCGCGTAAGAAGGCATTACATACTCGCTAGGCCCTCCGTAAGGCTACTAAGAAGTATAGCGCTCCTTCTAGTACCGACTATAGTACTAACTATAGTACTAACTATAGTAACTCGGATGTTAATATACTAGATATACTACTAGAAGATGTCTCCTCCGAAGGCTCCTTTAGCGAGCGTAGAAATAGAGGCCTCTCGCCGATCCTGTTAACTAAGAACATTTGTAGTTTTTACAAGGGCGACTCTATCGCGTACCTTATTACCGATATCGATATAGTTCCTAAAGCCGTAATAGGCGAAGCTCCTACCGCCCTCTCTATCTATTAATAGCTCGACGACCTTAGTAAGCTAGGAGAAGAGCCGTTCTCTATGTATACTAACTATATTAAGAAGGCCGCTAAGGTCTGTAGTCTCTATACTAGTACTAAGGCGAGTGTCCTCGTCGGTCGCCTATTAAAGATTAGTCGCGAGGTTCCTAATTAAGACGCCTTCGCTGCCCTTAAGGCTAATTAGGCCTATACTAACTAGTTTCCTAGACGCCCTATTGCCGCCCCGATATCTCTAGGACTCTACGCGTTCAACCCTACTAGTACTATTACTCGCGCCCTTACGCTAACGGATCGCTAGAGCAAGTTCGTTACCGGCATTCTTAGCTAAGGCACCTCCTTCGATCGCTTTCGCTAGACTAGCAATGCTATCTTCCCTTAAGTCTTTAGTTAGTTACAAGAGCCTCGTAGAGTATATCTTCCTTTCCTTATCGACCTAATATAGGAAGAGTTTGAGATGTACCTTTAGCATATACGTAATATACCTAAGTCTAAGCAAGAAGGCCGCAATGCCCTTTAAACTTATAGTGTAAGCAACTAAATCGTCCGCTAGCACCCTGCCCTATAGCTCTTAGCTGTCGCCCTTCGACCTAATTACGTATACGAGCTTATCTCCGTCCCTAAGCCTACTAAGTTCTTTAAGGTTGGCGGTACTTACGAAAACTGTCCTTCTAAGGAGTCTACTCGTCTCGGATAAGATATAGTTAAGCTCGCAGCTAGCGAGGGTGCCAGTTACCTACGTATTAAGGTCTGTCTTATATCTAAGGATAAGACTAGCTGCTCTACTATTGTCGAAGGCATACATTAGCCCGAGGTCTTTACGAACTAGGTTAAGAAGCTTAAGGCTCGTAGCCTAGTCCTACTAAGCAAGATCGGCAAGCTTACTAATAAGCACCTTACCGACGACGACCTCGACTATATATTCGATAGTCAACCTAATAGTAAGGGGCGTAAGGCGGAGTAGATCCTCAACCCTCTAAAGGAGTGCGAGGTCTCTGTTTAGATGCCGTACCTGCTATATAGTAATCTAAAGACCGAGAGCAACCGTATATTAATTGACCTAGGCTACTCTCGCGTTATTAATAGCACTAAGGTTAAGGGTTACGAGAACTTAACAGTCTCCTAGGTTGCTAAAGCGCACCGCAATCTAACCGCCCTCCCGGCCTCTAACTCCTTCGTACTATTCGCTTTCCCTACGGCGATCTTAGTCGAAGGCCTCGGCTACATCTCCGACGCTCTAGTTAGTAGGATTCCTTAGTTAAGTTACGTTGTTTAGAACGAAGTTGAACAGATCCTCTAGCTTAATAACGAGGGACTTAAGGAATATCTATACAATTAGGAGAATGCTACGACGGAAAAGGCTATTAACCTCCTCGTTAATTAAGCTTTCTACGAGGGACAGTACTTCGGTACTAACAGCTTTAACGTATACGGAGGAGATTTCGAGAGCCGACTAGCAGATAAGGTTATTGCTAGTAAGGATTACGGTACATTAAAGCAGCAGTAAGTTAGCGTAGTAGATTAGATACTTAGGAAGTTGTTTTTATATATTAATGGAATCTAGGAACAATGCTACCCCGGGGATGTTATTACGGAGTCTCTAAAAGATAGCCTTAGCTAAGATGCCTAAAGTTACTGCATAACTGTTTGTTTTAAGCGCACAATATAAAGCGTGTCTAGTTAGACACGAAGAAAGGGAGGGATATTGGCTAGTAACCGGCCCTATACACCTAGGCTGAGTTTTGAGCCTACATAAGAGGCCTCCTTCTACATTGTAGATAGGGTACCAACCTCGTACAGTATATTGTTTATATCACACTTCTATAATGCCTATGTTGTAGGGCCCTAGTTATCAGCCTAAGCAACCGTCTTGTCATCCTATTATACTAAACATAGCTGCCTATATTACTATAGGTTATGTTACCCTCGGTAGCCTATACTATTACTGCAGGTAGTGGTAGTGGTTTTGGTTTCCGTCCTTCACTATTATGCTAGACACCCTTAGAAACCCTATACTAAGGCAACAATATACTTAGGACCTGTATCTTCGAGCTAAACAGAAGACTAATTAATCGGCTCGCTTATTTGAAGCCTATTTAAAAACCCTTAAAGACGACCTTCCGCCTAAGACTAATTCTATATAGATCTCGGAAATACGCCCTAAGCTTAGGTAGGAGCTTATTCTCGAATTAGACCGCCGTCGTGTGTTCGAATAGGCTAACCTAATACGTATTCAATTTATAGTTAAAGTAGAAACAGCTAAACGAGCTATCTAGCTTTAGTAACGACTAGAATTAAGGATCCGACTAGCTAGTACTAACCGTAGCAACCGTAGTAGCCGCGGAGGAAACTAAGGTTCCTATTAGGACAATAGTGCTAACAATAGGAACAGTAACGATCGTAGAAGAGGCCGTAGCCGGCGGCTATATAGAGGAGGCCGCGATAGGGGCCGCGGAAGGGGCTCGTATCCCTATAATGCTAACCGCTCGGCTAATAATAGTAACAATAGCTACGGCAGTCTACTAACCGGGTTGAAGTGCTTTAATTGTAATAGTACTAGCTATCTACTAGGCTAATGCGATAAACCTAAGGACTAGGCCCGAATTAACCGTGCTTCCGCTAAACACTAAAAGCACCTCTTAGCGGCTAATGCTACCCCTATAGGCCAACCTTCGAAAAAAGAGTAAGCGCCGCACTAACTATTAGCCTCGTACGGCGTAAGACTATCGACATTGTGCTAGCTATAACACGCTCCTACCTTGTATAGGACACGAAGGATACTACCTATTAAACTAAGGTTATGCTAGATCTAGGAAATTTAGTTAGTGCCCTTATTAGCTATCGCCTAGCTAAGCAATTAGACCTTCGATAACTACCGAAGACTAACCTGCCAACCCTTGCTTAGTTTAATAACGCTCGGCACTTGACCTATAGGGCCTACTATGTTCCTATAGCTCTAAAGGACGACCTCGGAAATAAACGCCTACTAGACTTTACTGCCTACGTAGTAGATATAGACAACCTATATAGGGGAGCTACTATTGTTATTAGCAACCCTGTTCTTAAGTACTACGCTATAGCTATAGACTTAGGCATTTAGAAGTGGCGATTTAGAATCGCTCGGAAAGAGGATATTAAACACATTAATATTAGCGAGTGCCCTAACGATATTAGGGTCCTGTTTATTAGCAACCTAATACCGGCCTCTGCCTTAGCTAATCCGATAGCTAATCTTCTCGGTAGAGATAACGATAAACCTGTACCCCCTAATAGTATAGACCCTAATTAGCTCTCTCGTATACTAGTACCTATTCGAGAAACCTATATTAATGTATTTAAACACTACTTAGCATCGACATTGCCTATGTTTAAAGAGACGGATTATAAGATTAATATTATAGAGGGTAAGGAGGTTCCTTTTGGCCCCCTCTACAACCTTAGTAAACGAGAGCTTGCTATATTGCGTAAGTACCTAGAAGAAAACCTAGCTAATAGTCGAATTCGGTATAGCAACAGCCCTACTAGTGCACCTATCCTGTTCGTACTAAAGAAGGATAGTAGCCTGCGCCTATGTGTCGACTATCGTAGGCTTAATACTATTACTATTAAAGACCGCTACCTACTCCCCCTTATTAATAAGACCCTCGATCGCCTTTCTAGGGCCTACTTCTATACTATACTAGACATTAAGGATGCGTACTATCGCATCCGCATTCGTAAGGGTTACGAATAGAAAACAGCCTTCCGTACTCGCTATAGCTATTTCGAGTACTTAGTTATACTATTCGGCTTAGCTAACGCCCCTGCAACATTCTAGTCCTACATTAATCGGGCCCTTTCGGGCCTATTAGACTATCTCTGTATAGTTTACCTAGATAACATCCTAGTTTATATATACTTACCTAACATTGCGGAGCACTAGGCTATAGTCCGTAAGGTGCTCGATCGCCTACGAGCCTATAGACTATATTATAAGCCTTCTAAATGCACCTTTGCTACTAAGGAGGTAGCCTTCCTTAGTTTTATTGTATTAACTAATAGTGTTAAGGCTGATCCTAATCGGATTAAAACAATTACCGAATAGCCTATTCCTACGTCTATTAAGGAGCTTTAATCGTTCCTCGGCTTCGCTAATTTCTACCGCCGGTTTATTAAGGGCTATTTACGGCATGTAATGCCCCTAACTAAGCTTACTAAAACCAAGGCCAACCTAACTAGAGAGTTCAAATAGACTAATAGAGCATAAGCCGCTTTTAACGGCCTAAAGCAACGCTTTACTAATGTCCCCTTATTGCACTATTTCGTACTAAGCAAGCAGATCCGAATTGAGACTAACGCTTTACAGTTCGCTATATCGGCTATTATATTACAGCAATTAGATAATGACTATTACTAGCACCTAATTGCCTTCTTTTTACGAAAGATAATCGATATAGAACGTCGATATAAGACCTATAAGCAAGAGCTCTTAGCAATCGTAGAGGCCTTTAAGCACTAGCGCTACTATCTCGATAGTGTATAGCACACTATTTAGGTCTATACGGACTATAACAACCTCTATAGAATTACGAAGGTTACTAGAGTTATAGGTCGACAGGCTAGATAGGCCGTCTACCTCGCTAGGTTTAATTTTAATATGTTATATCGGCTAGGCGTAAGCAACCCTACTAATAGCCTATCGAGGCGACCTAATTACGACAGCGGGACTTAGCAATCTATTAATTCATTGTTTCTAACCCTGTAGTATAAGATTGCTATAGCCCGTATTATTAATAAGCAAACGTAGGATAAGCGGACTTCCGGACCCCGCGGCGGCAACAAATACTATAGCGGAGTTGTTGTTCTTCTAGTGTACGTTAAAAGAAAGGACGTAGATCGCTCGAGCTATAATAACTCGATTGAGGACATTGCTATCTATAGTAATAGTCTATATAGCGATAGCACTATAGAAGAGGTTGTAGTAGTTCCGGCTGCTAGTGCTATTAGATGTATATAATGCGTACCTCGTTCGATAGCACGGGTACTATTAAATAACCTTGCAAATAGGGATAGTTAATCGTTTATAGATAAGTTATTACATGCTTAGTAGAGGGACGCCTTTGCTATTAAGCGTATTAATAAGCTTGTAAGTAGGCGGGCGACTCGATCTAGTAAGAGTAACAACAATTAGTCGATCGACGACAAAGGTTACTTAAAGTTTAAGGGCAGATACTATGTCCCCGCTAAACAATCGATTAGATAAGAGCTTTTAAAGAGGCACTATAATAGTAAGCTCGCTAGTTACTATAGTATAGAGAGGTCGCACGAGTTACTATCGCGTATATACTACTAGCCAAATAGTGAGCGGTATATAAAGGAGTATATGCAGACCTGTATAGTATACTAGCGAGTTAAAGCACCGAAGCACTTGCCGTTCGGCGAGTTGTCCTCGCTCCCTGTTCTAAAGAAGCTATTTGCTAAGCTAATAATAGACTTTATTATAGGCCTTCTACCTGCTAGGCGTAGGGGTAGTAAGGACGTATATAATGCTATCCTTGTTATAGTAGATCGATTTACTAAAGGCGCTCGATACATCCCGGCGCGTAAGGATTGGACTGCTATTAATATAGCAGAGGCGCTATAGACTAACATCTTCTACACCTATTAGGGAACCCCTAAGGGGATAGTCTCCGATAGGGGTACGATATTTATATCGCACTATTAGAGCGAAATATGCCTATAGCTAAGACTAAAGCATCGGCTATTAACAGCCTTCTATCTATAGACTAACGGTTAAATAGAGAGGCAGAATGCCACCCTATAGTAGTACCTGCGTAGTTACATTAACGAGAATCCTAAGGATTGGGTCAACCTCCTATAGCCTACAGAATTCGTGTACAATAATAGTGTACACTTATTAACTAAGGGCTTACTATACATAGCTATAATAGGTTAAAACGCCGCGTTGCTATAAGATCTATTTACCTCGCTCGAGGCCGAGCGTAAGGAAAGGGAAGCGCGTTAAGTACTAGAGACACTAGCGGCAATAGAACGTATCTAGAAGATGCGAGAAATCTATGCTAAGATAGCTAAGAAGTTAACAAAGGCTTAAGAATACTAAAAGGCCTACTACGATAAGCGTTACACACTAATAACCTTTAAATAAGGCGATATAGTTATGCTTAGCACTAAGAACCTCCGCATCCGCAAACACCTATCGCCTAATAGTAAAACAAGGCCTAAACTTGCACTAAGATACATTAGCCTATTTCGTATCCGAGAACCGAAGGGCAATAGCTAGGCCTACTAGTTATAGCTTCCACCCTATTACACTATCTATAATACCTTCTATATCTCCCTCCTTAAACTATACTACTAGCGCGAAGGCGATGAAGCGCCTACTAAGTTAGAAGAAGTCTTAGCTAATAGTAAAGAGCTATAGTCTATAGAACGTATCCTATAGCATCGCACTAGGCAAGGCAAGAAGGAGTACCTGCTAAGATAGCAAGGCTATTTACCTAAATAGGACTCGTAGGAAGCTGAAGACTCTTTTAAAGATATAACTGAGTTGTTAGATAAGTATTAGACTAGTATAAAGAACAAGAAGAAGACTAAAAGCTTATAATATTACTATTAAGGCCTAGGATTAATGCTACCCCCGGGGTGCTATTAGCTAACTAATTAGAGACAAGCAATTGTTAGTAACAAGAGACAATAAGACTATACTACTATAGTAAACGCGCACCGAGTGTCAACAAGCGCGCTACGACGCGTTAACTAATCGCACGCTCTTTTAAGGGCTCTACCTCTTTACTAATGCGCCCTGTAAGGCCTTCTCCTAGCACTTAGGTCCCCCTCTTGTTCCTTTATTCTATCGAGGCCTCGAGGCCTAGGCAATCGGCAAGGACGGCGCGGCCGGCGCGGCTATATTAGTAACAGTATTACGGAGTATATTAATGTTTAGGAAAGGAAGGATACCGCTATATTAGTAACGGTGTTGCCGAGTTGTTATTAGTTAAAGAAGGAAATTAGAAGAAGGTGAAGTTAGCGCTAAGACGACTAGCGTCGCTATTGTTAATATTACTTGCTATTATCGACCTTACCTGTACTAAAACTCTAAGGCACCTTTAATTAAAACTTTAATCAAACTTTGAGGCTAAGTTAAAACTTTAAGCCGCTTAAAAGATTAAGTAGACTAATAGACTAACTAACTAAGGGCAAAACTATAGAGCTAAGCTAGCCGGGGTCGATCTTGCGGACAATAGGTTACTCCTCGATCTATCTAACCCTTTAAGCAAGGCGAACCTCTACTACTGCACTTACAATAGCCTTTACCTATAGAAACTAGAAGAACTGAGTTTTTTGAAAAGATATGATTAGTTAACACTTAAAGGCTGCTAAACCTAGCTAATTAGGGCTAGCGAAACTACGAACAATAAGAACAATAACCCTCGGAACGGACAAACCCTCGGAACCGGACATTGCTAGGTCTTTTAAGAGTAGACGCAAAGAACTCGATACGACATCACTTAGAACGGAGGCAGTGCTATAATACCTCGTACGTCTACCTATTATAGTAGGGAAGACGCGCTTGTATTATAATTAGTCGATAGTCCTCAATTCTTATAGTTATATATATTACTTTATTGTATATAGGGATAGCGCAGTTAGAGTTAGATATTGTGTTATATTAGAGGTGAGGTTTAATATAGTTACATAATCGGTAATTGCGTATTCAATTCAGCGCGGACTAAGAAGCTTACTAGACCTACTAAGTTAGTAGCGATAGAGGTTGAGAATGGGATATAGACCGGCTACGAGGGCGCGGCCTTTAGAAGGGAAGCGTATGTTAGGACCAAAGAGGTTATACGTAATTGGCATATAACTAGGCTCGAGTGAAGCTAGGGTCTTAATGCCTTAGGCAGGGCTTAGCGCTTAGCGTTAGGCTAACTAGCCTGCCTTCCTCTCTCTCCTCTTAGATCTCTATCGAATACTATACTAATTCACGACCACCCTATCTACCTGCTAACATAACCCTTCTTACATCGGTTCTCGGCTCTTCTATATATAGTCTAGTATATAGGAGAAGTCTTCGTAGAAGAGCCTAAGGACAAATGTCGCAAAGCGGGCTATTCGAGCGTTATATGTATATAGAATAGGTTAAATAGTACAACAACTACCTAAATGCGGGCTTAGTATATATAAGGATGTACCTACGTCTATATACGAAGATATTAAGTCATCTATTTGTATATAAATCTAGTAAAAGCTATAGAAATGATAATTAGAAAACACTACTTCTTAAGAAACGCTATGCGAATAGCGTCCGGATTGCCTCTATAGCGATACTAACAACTACCGTTTATAATAAAGGAGAGATACGCGGACTCTTAGAATTAGCCGCTCTCTAACCTCTAAGTGTTTGCTAGGCGTAAAAGTGTCGCGTTGTTAGGTCCTAAGGCCTATCGGGTAGACTAGGCTAAAACGCGGCTATTCTTAGTCTATGCGCTTTACTAGATACGCGCAACTTCGCGCAACTTCGCATATACTTATCTAATACCTCCGTTACTGTTTCTAGCATTGTATATATATATCTAACACCCTCGATACTCCTATAAAGCTCCGTATAGCGTAACTGTAGATCGCTATATAATATAGATACCGACGAAGTTATCGAGGCTCCTTAGTAGGCTTACCTCGCTACTAGGGATAGCAACCCTATTATGCGTTAAGATCTAGACGAGCCTATCGTTACTAACCGCTTCGAGGGCTATATCCGCTTCTAAGAGCACCGCCGCTAGCGCTAGGCTAAGCGCTAGGCTAAAGGCTAGACTCTCTAGCGTATAGTCTATAGATAGCGTATATACCGCCGCTAATCTATACGTACTACCGCTCGTTAAGGACCGCCGCGCGATATAGGACCGTTAATAGAATTAGAATAGGAAGAGGTAGAAGCTTTCGAAGAAGGCAAGACTTATATTTACTATAATATAGTAGACTTACCTATTCCTCGAATCGCTACGCCGGATCTAGTTATCTTCGGAGGCGGCGGCTTCCTTCGTACCTAGGCTCTAGATTGTATACTAGCTAACTCAAATGCTAAACAAGAGCCGCCGTATTAGTAGCCTAAGCCTAGATTTACTATATATCTACGCTAGCCTCTAGCACCGGATCTAGAGTTACTAGTGCCTCGTATTGCTATACTAGATCTAGTCTGCTTCGTAGGAGGGAGCTTCCTTCGTAGGCCCGAGAAGGGTCGTAATAAGTAGAAGGCTAACTAGAAAGGCTAGTCTATTAATCTAGCAGGCCGGAAGTTTAATAATCCCTAGCAATAGTAGAAGAAGCAATAGTAGAAGCAAGGCGCATAAAACTAGACTATGCTAATTCTACTATCTCGCAAAGCCTATACTCGCTAGAAGCTAAATTGGTCGTCGGCTAAGCTAGCGCTTCTAGATATAGCGTAGCAGAAGACAGCATACTTCTAGAAAGCCGCTAAGGATATAAAACAGTATATACTCGAAGAGATTTAGATATTAGTATAGGATGCTAGCCTAGAACGAGAGGCAATGCCTTTCTAGCGGAACATTATTAAGAATAGCCTATAGTAGGTGTTAGATGCCTTTTATCCTAGTAAGGGATATAGCCTATTAGACCTATAGTACGAGGTGCTTTATAACGTCGTCTTCGTAGGTACAGATATTATAATAATCGAGAAGACTAGCGGTAGCAAGAGTCTTATATACTAGGCGTATACAATGCTAACTAGTCGTATTAATATCTAGATTATCCCTCTGAATCGCCTAGGTAAAGAGCAGAAGGCCGATATTAACTAGATAACACAGGCGCTAAACTAGTAGGGCGTAGTTACCGAATACAACAATATCGAGCTCGTACGTTGCTATACAATCTCTATAGAGACTAAGCGTAAGGATCCAAAGATATACGATAATATCGTAGCTAGTAACTACTACTACATCTTCTATAGTCTAGAGTAAGCGTCTACGCCGGAACTGCGAGAGGTCTTTAAGAAGATTAGAGATCGTATTAGCCTTGTTACTATCGATAAACTGCACTTAGTATACAAGTAGAAGGAACTCCGGGAGGAATTCGCTTAAATCTATACGCTTCGTAGTCTCTTCCGCAATAATGCCTTATAGCTAGGTGCCTTAGCGACTATATTATAGGAGACCTTAGAATTCGTCTTAAAGTATAGAGGCTTTCGTACTAATAGCCGCGATATATTTAAGACTAAGGTTATCCGTACGAGTATCGACCGGATCGATACAATATATATATTTAAGACTATTCCTTAGAAGTATCGTAGCGACTTCGACTTGCTATACCTATTACTAAAGAAGGCCGTAACTAATAGATAAGCTATACCTGCGAATATCGATAAGGCGATCGTATTTATTAATAGCCGGGGAAAGGTTAATAAGCTAACCTATATTCTGCGTTAGTAGCTTATCTAGCTAATAGAGGGCTAAGAAGATCTAACTAAGAAGTATACCTAGAACAATACCGGCTACAATGTGTATAAAGTCGTCGCTTTCTATACCGCATATATCGCTAATTACGACAAGGATCTCCGATATAACGAGTTTAAGAAGCCTAGCGCTCGTTTATTAACCCGCATTATAGTTAGTATACTAGCGATCGCTATAGTTACTAACATTAGCGATATCAAATTTGTTATTATATAGCAACTACCTATTACTAAGGACATTAACGATGCTATGTAGCGAGCTAGTCGTACTAGTCGTAAGCTTAGCGTAGGATAGCGGTCGTATACTATCTTCTTCTTCCCTTAGTATATCGACGATATAGCTAAGCGTATTCCGGATAGTGTTAACTATAGTCTATACCTCTATTATTAATCGAGATAGCAGACCGGCTAATGCGGACTAATACAAGCACCTCGCATAAGGTACTATTATATACTAGCCGATCCGACTAAGCGGTTTACGTAATACCGAGATTCCTAGTAAAGATATTAATAGGGACCTAGACTAGGATTAGGATAACGAGGATACTATTATCGTTCTAAGAGGCACAGGTATAGGCAAAGCTATACTAGAAACCTAGGCTAAGGCTAATACTAATACTAATACTAATGCTAATGCTAATACCTATGCGCCTAGGCGCAAGAATTAGTCTAAGAATAATATAGAGAAGCGTAATAAGATCCCCGACATCTTCCGCTTACTATTTAATAGCTAGTATATAGCGACGCCTCGATGCCTACGTACTATCCTTAATAAGCGATACTAGGAAGAGCTCCGATTATAGGATCCTAAGGAGACCCTAGATCGCAAGGATTGCTATAATATTGTCTATAATTACGATCTAGACTCGGTATTCTAATAGAATAAATAGGCACTACGCCTACCGAAAGCCCTAGTTATACCGTATAAGGGCTCTAAGCAGTTCTTCTTACTGCTATACCTATAGAAGTTCTTCGACTAGAAGGCTAACGAAGCTAGCGGCCGGTTTAATATATACTTCTATGCTCTTCTATCGAATACTCTTATCGAGGACTGATATATATAGAATCTCTATAATACAATGCGGTACCCGGCGCTTAGCGACGTAGAAGAGGAATCGACTAGTATAAATAGAGAGGAAATGCTAGAGAGTGCGCTAGACTTCGATAACTAGTATTAGGCTAGCGGCGATAACCTTCGTAGTAAGCTAAAGCTCGGTAACGTCCTTCGGTATATTAACTATAGCTTTCGCTAGGCCTTTACGGACTAGTAGGAGTACTACGAGGAGCGGAAGCGTAAGTAGGCTAAGCGAAAGAAGGCCTCGGAGGATACGATAGAAGTAGATAATAGCAATTCCGGCGACCTACTAACTTAGCCTCCGCCTATAGCCTAGGATCGTCTTCGCTAGCTATAATAGGATTCTAATAAGTCTCGCGACGCTAACATATCGCTAGTAAAGAAGGCTATCGTAGGCAATCGGAAGGCTAAGACTTAGGGGAAGCAGTCTTAGTCTTAACTAAAGGCGAAAGGTAAGCGTATAGGAGATCTAATCTAGGATAATAGTACTACGGCCTTATCTGCTCGTATACTAACATAGCGGATACTACGCCGCCGGCGCTAACGAGAGGACGAGGATAGTAATTATAGTACTCTAATATCGGTCGCTAAGTCTGCTCTTCGTAAGGCTATAAGCAGTAATCGCCCGCGTCGTATACTATCGCTTACTCTAAAGGCACGAGAGAACCTTGCTCTTATTAGCGCAGACATCCTACCGGAGAACCTACTCGAGGAGAGCCTAACTCGTCGTAAGAAGAGATAGATGCCTAAGCTAGAATTGGCGCTAGAATTGGCGCTAGAATTGGCGCTAGAATTGGCGCTAGAATTGGCGCTAGAATTGGCGGTAAAATAGTACTAGAAATGGCACTAGAAATGGCACTAGAATTAGTACTAGAATTAGTACTAGAATTAGCACTAGAATTAGTACTAGAATTAGCGCTAGAATTGGCGCTAGAATTAGTACTAGAATTGGCGCTAGAATTGGCACTAGAATTAGCGCTAGAATTGGCATTTAATAAGGTCCTTCTTTACTACCCTTCTATTATGTCCTTATAAGCTCGCTAAGTCCTTGTCCTATCCCCGGAAAAGTAAGCCGTAATACTACGCTCGATCGCGTTGCTTCTACGAGAGCTAGCGTATAATACCTAGTTAAGCTGCTTCTACGAGAGCTAGCGTGTAATGCCTAGTTAAGCTGCTTCTGTAAGAGCTAGCGTATAATGCCTAGTTAAGCTGCTTCTACGAGAGCCGGCGTGTAATATAGGATGCCTAGTTAAGCTGCTTCTACGAGAGCTAGCGTATAATACCTAGTTAAGTTGCTTCTACGAGAGCTAGCGTATAATAAACTAGCTATAGCCTATACTAGAATTAGTACTAGCGCTAGAATTAGCGCTAGAATTGGCATTTAATAAGGTCCTTCCTTACTACCCTTCTATTATATCCTTATAAGCTCGCTAAGCAGGCTCTTCTATTATGTCCTTATAAGCTCGCTAAGTAGGCTCTTCTATCGTGTCCTTATAAGCTCGCTAAGTAGGCTTTTCTATTATATCCTTATAAGCTCGCTAAGTAGACTCTTCTATTGTGTCCTTATAAGCTCGCTAAGCAGGCTCTTCTATCGTGTCCTTATAAGCTCGCTAAGTAGGCTTTTCTATCGTATTCTTTGCGATAAGGGTTTGTAGATAGTCGTAGGTATCGATAGTATATAAGAGCTAGGCGAGAAGCGTAAATTCGAGGAAGCGATAAGGATACCGAGTCCCGCTAAGACCCCGGATTTAGTATAGCAGAGCGCTTGATTAGTAGGATTAAACGTTATAGCTGCTTCCTTCCGCGTATTTATAATACCGACTTTACGACTTTTACGACTTTTATAACAGTATATTACTAATGCAGCGAGATACGCCGATTGCGCGCATTTCTAGCAAATAGCGCTAACAAAAGTGTCTAACACGATAACGACGGCCGCCTTAGGCACTAAGAACCGCCTCTAAAACCCGAGAAGTTACTAATACTAGCGAGAAGTTACTAGCGAGAAGTTACTAGCGAGAAGTTACTAGCTAGACTAGCGAGACTAGCACTATACTTATTGCACCGTATGCTCTTATAGACACTATAATATATACGGCAAGGATAGATACGTAGAGCGATAATATATATCGAGCGCTCGTAAAAGCACCCTTCGAGAAGCTACGATAGCCCTCTTACGTTAACGCCCTCTATTGCTTAGACTCTCCCTAGAACAATCATTCCGATAACTAGTTACTATATAAAGCAGAGAAAACGAATAGTAGCGTCCGGGGATCTAATTAACTAGCGGTACTAAGCGGCTATAGAAGCATATACTCCGAAGTATACTAGCATTATATATAGCCTATATACTACGCGCAATACGTAATAATCAACGTATTCTATTACTAACTATAGTACGTATAACCGAAGACAAGGTATGTAGGACGGGACTTATTAAGCGAAACACGATAGCGATTGCTAAAGCGACACTTATTAGTACCTAGACAATAATAGAGTGTAACCGCGCCCTAAGTGTTAGAGACACCGCGAAAAAAAAGGTTGTCGAGCGCGTTATAGTCGTATAGCAATGTTGATACGCTTGCTAGAATAGAATAGGAGGCGCACTATAGTCGAATAACAGTCTTAATACGCTTTCGGATCGGTACGTACTATAGTCGAATAGCAGTCTTAATACGCAAAGGGCTATAGTCGTATAGTAGTACTATAGTCGTATAGTAGTAAAGACTAAGACTAAGACTAAGCGCCTTCGGGCTTAAGTATACTAGAGGCCCTTACGTAACGACTAAGGTTATTATAACTAATAGTCCTAACGAAGGCGTTACGTCGACTTAACTAGATACGCGCATATTATCCTATAAAGAATCCGAACGTAGGAAGCCTATAGCCGCTACTTAAGGTGTACCTTACTAAAGAGTTTTTACCGAGTTAGACCTATAGCAATGCTACGAACCTATTAACCTACTTAGTAGGAGAGTCGCTATCGAGCCGCTACTTAAGGTATACCTTACTAAAGAGTTTTTACCGAGTTAGACCGTTAGCCGCATTATAGGTGTACCTTACTAAAGAGTTTTTACCTCCGCTAATCTATCTAAGACCTCTACAGTTTGTACTAAGACTACGATGTTCTAATAAAACTATACTCTTTCGGTTAAATACATAGTCGACGCCCGCTAAAGCTATAGTATACCTACTCGCTAGGAGTACCTACTCGCTAGGAGAGTCGCCTTCGTAACGCCTTACGTCGGCAAAGCCTATCGGAGACCTTAAAAGAAGGACTAAACAAACTACCTGCCGAGGAACCTTAACTATTAGACAAGCGGCTCTATCGGTAGCAAGCCGTAGAACTAGCAAGGAATAGTATTAATCGCTATAGAGCTACCTATATACGATAAAGAGATATCGACACTATTGTATACGCCGATAGCTAGTATATTACTAGGGGTGTTAGTGTATTAGTATATTAGTGTATATAGAAGAAGAAGAAGAAGAAGTTAAACTAGGAAGCGTAGGTCTATATTAGCGTATCGTAGGTAAGGTTTGCCTCTACTAATAGGATTGCGCTATTTACGCTATAATAGTAAGGCAATAATAACGGCTATATATTATCGCACTTTTAACGCAATAGCCGCCGACTGCTACTAGTTAATACCTAAGGCTAGAATTGCTAGCGACTAGAGGTATAGGTAAGGACTTCGCATTAGGCTATAGCTAGTTTAAAAAGCTCTTCGGTACGATAATAGAATGTGCTCTGCGCTCGTTAGCCGACGTAGCTCTCTAGTCTACCGCTACTACTTCGCCGCTAACCGCTAGTTAGAGTAACGCTAGTTATTAAGCGATTATCGTACGCCTAGCCTAGCTAGCTATCAAACGATTATCGTACGCCTAGCTATTAAGCTATTATCGTACGCCTAGCCTAGCTAGCTATTAAGCTATTATCGTACGCCTAGCTAAACCCTTCGACTTTATAAGCACCCCCGACGAGGCACGCACTCTAGTCTACTACTACTACTTCGCCGCTAACCGCACTTTTAACGCAATAGCCGCCCGCTACTAGTTTAGTGCCTAAGGCTATATACTAGGCTAGCGACTAGAAGCTAGGCTAGCGACTAGAAGCTAGGCTAGCGACTAGAAGCTATTAACGAGAGCTAAATAATAAATATATTAGATTAGATATACTTAGGCACCGAATATGCCGAATATAAAAGCTATTTTTATTTAATCCCTAATCGCTATAATACCCTAGTCTATAGCTATAGCTATTATAATAGCCTTATTATAATCTTAGTCTAGATCCTAATACTCGGTATAATCGAAACAGCTAGTAGTAGCAGCGGTCTCTTAGATAGTACTATGTATAAGTATTAGGTCGTCGCTATCGTCTATTCTACTAGCGCTAGCATTACTAGCATCGTAAACTAGGTTACGATTAGCATCGTTAGACTATAGCATATCTAGATCTGCGAGTGTTGCCCCGTATAGCATACCGCTAGCTATAGTAAAGAAGCCGAGATTGCTACTACTACTATCGCTATTTTTATCGTCGTCCCTACCTAATACTACTCGGATATATCCTACTAGTAGTAGACCGTCGCCTAGCTAAGTAAAGCTATTAGCATCTATGTATAGCTTATCTGCCTAATTAACAGCTCTAGCACTAAGTAGACCGTAATCTCCGCTATGTCCGTTAGGGCTATAGCTACGAGTATCTGCGCCGTCGATGCTATCGACGCTATTATTGCCTGCCTCGCTCGTACTTAAGGTTACGCCTCGAGAGCGGGCACTATGTGCCTCGTTTAGAGCCTTAATAGCTAGTACTAGCTTACTAATCCTAATCTACTAAATGTTATCCGAAAGGGCACGGTTGTTATTAGTATCCTCGCTAACTAGCTATCGCTCTACGAAGCTATCTCGGAACAGCTTGTCGGCTATACTTAGTACATCGGTTACGGCGTTCTTGTTAGTATAGTAATTAGTACCCTTAATACCGATCGCGGATGTAAATATCTTCTTTAGTGCTCGAGCTGCGCGGCGATTACTAGCCTTCTTGCGAGCGACAGCGGCTATATTATAGGTCGAGTTGCTAAAGTAGTTCAGATCTAGAGTTAGGTCGTTATTAGTAAGCTTAATCTCTTTATCTGCGGCGATACCTTTGCCTTGCTTACTAGAGGGGTTAACGACAGAAATAGCTATTAATGCTCGGCGTAATAGCTATTCCTATTCTAGCAACTAGCGGAATTCTAGTATATACTTCGTATAATTAGTCTAGTTCGTTCTAAGGAATAGAACGATAAGGTAGTCGACTATATACTACAAATAACTAACGTCTATCTTGCGGATAGCGGTACGTATAGTTATAAGCTCCTCGATCTATATAAGCAATCGATATATAGTAGTATAATTAGCATCTTTAATAAGGACCTTATCCTCGCTAATATACTTATTCTGCTATACCTCCTTAGTAAATGCCTTCTTCTAGATATTCTCGACAATCTCTAGGTACTACTCCGGCTCGAGGTTAGAGATAGCGGCTCTTAGTACCTCGATACGACTCTTCGACTTATCTACTATATAGTCTAATAAACCCTATAGGTCTATCTTATACTAGAAGCATATAGTAATATAGCTACGGAACATACGATATAGGAGATTCAAGATAAGGAAGTATTTAGGGTTCTCCTTACTAATACCCTTTATCGTATAGAATAAAGCATCGGTAGCTAAATAATAGGCAAGCTATACCTCCTCGGAGTTCTTATCGAAGTGCGTCTTAACGATGCCGTATACTTTGTTTATACAGATATATAGCTAGCTAGGTACGATAACGCCCTAATCGTACCGGTCGTATAGGCGCCCTAACTCGACGCCTTCTACCTAGTAGCTATTAAAGCGGGCATATATTATCTAGTCTCCGATAATTAGATACAAACGAGCCTTCCTATCTCGATTCTAATCCCGATCGCCGAAGTCCTTATCCTCGTCGAGCTGTATATTATAGATAAAGATATCCTTTAGAACCTCCTTAGATCTAGCAATCGATACCTTATCGTTTATCGATAGCTTTATTAGTACGAGGTCGGTAGCTTCTTCCGGATCTATAATATCGATTAATAGCTATACTAAGCGCTCGGTTTTAGTACCTAGGCGGATATACTAAGTGCTAATTCCTATCGCTGCATTAACACTCTCCGTAATAGTCGACTAATATCGTGCCTCGAAATCGTAACCCTCGAATATACCCTTTAGCTCTAGTCTAAATACGATATCTAAAGCCTAGTCGATATAGTATAACGAGAGGTGCTTCTAGGTTCTATTCTTTGCGTCCTAGGCAAGGTTCTCTAGGATATATTTATAGCTAAGCTCCGAGTTTAAATCAATTATATCCTTAGTAAAACCTTCTACTAGAATACGCTCGTTAATACCGATATAGGAGGTAGTTATATTTAGCATCTCCGTACAGTTACCCTGCTTCTAGACGCCCTAGCGGTTCTTCTGCTTTACGAGGTTGTCGTATACCGTAAAACTCCGCTTGTCTCGAGCTATTATAACGATACGCTAATCCTAGACCGCCTCTGTCTTCCGCATTAACACTTAAATCGTCCGAGCGGTACTAGAAAGGCCTATATTGTTAATAACACTAATAACGTAGTATAGTACGCCGCTAGTAACTAGGTATAGTCCGAATTGCTTGCCGAAAATCGAGGCCTTCTTTAGGGAGATCGAGCGGATAGCTATCTATATTATTACTACAATACGCTTACGGAGGCGATCCTGCTTATATAGTAGACTATCCTCCTTACCGATTAGAATCTTCTTGTTTAGAAGCAGCTTACGTAGAAGATTAACCTAGGTCGGCGTAGTCTCTTCGATAATACTATATATCTCTAGTAGGTTAATATCCTTTATCGAATCTTCCGGATTGTACTAGTTAAAGAATCGCTTACTAACGAGCTTCTTTAGCTTATTACGAATAACTCGAGCCGAGAAGATATACTTATATTTAAGAGCAGCTATAGACTAGCGGATATAGTTGCGATAGGTCCTATTTAGCTTCTCGCTATAGCTATTAAATATTATTATCTACTGCTTAGGTAGCAGCTTAGTACGCTTTATCTCTCCGAAGATATTAGTATATTTCTGCTCGCGGGTACGACGCTAACTACGAATGCGATAGGTGCCTCGAGTCGTCCGGTTTTACTAGAGACGTCCGCCGCGTCGACGACCTATAACAGTAGTAGCTTCTTCTACGAGTCGAGTTTGTTGTCGAGTCTAGCGGCGCGGAGCTACTACGCTAGTATCCTCCGCATTTTCCTCGTTTACGAGTTTATCGCTATTATCCTCCTCTATATTACTAAACGGATCGATAGCCTTATCGTCTTCGATAGGAGCCTCTTCCGCCTCTTTTAATATAACATTATTATCGCTAAGATCCTCCTACTTATATGTTTCCGCCTTATATATATCCTTATTAGCGACCGCCTAGAATAGAGCCGCTCTACGTGCCTCTTCGTCGCTAGTAGCCTCCTTATTAGTAGCTATCCGGCGGTCTACCTCGATACGTTACTAGTCTATATTAAGCGCGGCTTATATACTAGCATCTACCTCGGAATCTAGGTTTAATTTAGATAATAGCTTAGACAACTTATTCGGGTATAGATTTAGCGGCAGGCTAGAAAGCGCACTTAGTAGGTCTAGTAGGTCGGAGTCTAGTAGGTCGACGTCGGACATATTAGCGGTAGACGCGAGTGCTAAATGCGAGTGCTAAATGCGAGTGCTAAATGCGAGTGCTAAATGCGAGTGCTAAATACGAGTGCTAAATGTAAGTACTAGATACGAGGCGGAAGAAGCTAAGAGCAAGAAGAAGAAGAAGAAGAAGAAGAAGAAGAAGAAGAAGAAGAAGGGCGGCAGCCCGATGTTACACCCGTAGCTTAAAACGGCAAAGCCCTATTGCCTTTAGGCCTACTTAAATAAAGAGCGTATAAACGAGGCCTTTTTTTAAATTACTAATAGCGATATACGACATACGATATACAATACACGATATACGATATACGATATACGACATACGATACACGAAATACGACATATAGAGTAAGTCTGCCTTAACCCGTATCCGAAGCCGAATAAGACTATATTTTAGGAGCTTGCTTATCTAAGCGCGGCAAACGATAGCCTATAGGAAGTCGACTATAGGAAGCCTTTTATAGAAGGCCGACTATAGAAGGCCGACTACAGAAGGCCGCCTATACGCAGGATCTTCTATAGCTTAGTGCATAACCGAGAATATTAGTAGACAATATACTAGTGCTAGCTTTCGGTACTAGCTTTTTGTGCTAGCTTTTTGTGCTAGCCTCGAGCTAGCTAAATAACCTCCGCTACTTAGATATAATATAACAATACTACGCTCTATACAAATACAGCTTATATCAAAGTGATTAAGAATTGGCTATTCTAGAACCTCCGAGTTGTTACTTATCGAGATCCGAAGGTCTTATTGCGAGTACCTAGCTTAGCTCCGCTTAAGAGCTAGTAGATAGTAGGTATACATTTTCTCGATATATAGCTTATACAAACAGTACTTAGGAATAGCCGGTCTACAACCTCCTAGTTATAGATGTGTATATTTCCTATATTAGATATTAGGTAGCAGCGCTCTATAACAATCCGTCGTATACGTATATCTACCCGTAGTAAGGATTGCTTGTTTTCTTTACAACTATACGTCGCATTTGAATATTATATATATAGAATAACTCAGAAATAGCAGGGCTATAACATATATGCATCAAATTATAGTATTCTACGCTAGTTAGTAATCTTTTATTTTTATAAGGATAATACTATAGATTCAGCATATTTGTCCTTAGACCTTTGCTAGCGCAAGGAGGTTAGTATAGTTTAGTGTATAGGTATGTAGGTCTAGTCGCGTAGTAGTCCGATATAGAATAGTTAGAGGTAGAAGGTAGAAGGTAGAAGGTAGAAGGTAGAAGGTAGAAGGTAGAAGGTAGAAGGTAGAAGGTAGTAAAGGTAGTAAAGGTAGTAGTTAGAAAGAGCCTACTACCTGCTATACTAAAAACCTCCTTACGCTTAAACAGCAAGAGGCTGAAACGGAGATAGGGTCTGTTAATGTCTAGTTCTAGAAATGTAGCCTTAATATCTACTTAATATCTAACCTAGCTAAAAGTAGCTAAAAGTCCTAAGTAGAATCTGCTTATTGCAGCTCTTAGGGTTAGAGTAAAGGTTTCTTCGAAGTTAACACCTTTCCTCTAGGTAAACCCCTTAGCTATATATCTCGCCTTAAACTTCTTAGTAGAACTATTAGGCAAGCGCTTAATCTTCTAGACCTATTTGCTTAATATTAGTTTTCTTCCTTTTAGGAGTTTATTAGTAGAGATCTATTTAAGAATACCTATTTTATCTAAAGACTTAAGTTCTTTAGTAATAGCTTCCCTCTAAAGCTTAGTATCTATACTATTTAGTGCTTCCTAGAGTGTAGATAGTTTACCCTCCCCTAGCTTCTTAGCCTTCTTCTTTAGGAATCTCCTTAGAGCAGCATTAAGTGTTAGGACTAAAGAGGTTACACGTGATTAGTATGTGACTAGGCTCGAGTGAAGCTAGGGTCTTAATGCCTCAGGCAGGGCTTGGCGCTTAGCGTTAGGCTAACTAGCCTACCTTCCTCCCTCTCCTCTTAGATTCTTATTAAATACTACCTGTACCTACTACTACCCTATCTACCTACTAATAGACCCTTCTTATATAGTATTCGATCTACCCTTTAAGGGCAGTAGCTAGATAGTCCTTATTTTAAGCTTTTAGCGGTATAGCTACAAATAAGACTAATCTAACTATATTGCGCCCGAAGAACGGGACCTATACGTACTATTCTATCGAAACAACTGTACCAATCATTAAGCAAGGCCTTCTATACGGCCTATTACACTGAGTTAAGCATACTAAGCCGATACCTACTAACTCCGCTACATCCGTATCTTAGGGGCTAATAATACATTATTAGTATCGCCCCTTATAATAGCCGGTTTATTACGAAACAACAACCGTGCTACCGCTAGCAGCGCTAGCAACGACAATGCTAGTAGCACAGTGCCTGCTAAAGTGCCTACTAAAGTGCCTACTAGAGCACCTGCTAAAGTGCCTCCTACTAAAGAGCCTACTACTAGGCCTGCCGAAGAACCTATAATTCTAGGTAACGACCTAGAGTTGCCTATTAACGACATTCTTAGCAATATTGTCAACCGTCGATATAGCTAACTAGCCTTTAGCCCTTAACTATTAGGGAGACTTTAAGAAGCTACTTAAAACAGGCTTACTACCCTACATTAAGAACAATAGCTAAAGGATAATCTCCTCGAGCTCCGTCGCCTTTAGGAAGCCCCGATAGCAAAACTAATAGCGGGACCTTCTTTACTACCTATCTAAAAGAAGGATGCTAAACTTAAGGACTATACCGTATTTAATAGCTCTAGTCGAAAGCAGTACAACGACTACATTCGCGACTGTAAACTTAACTAGCGCAACGCACCGAGAGCGCTACTAGACGACTATTCCTTAGTCGTACACGCTATATAGTACATTAATAGCGACCTAAAGCGTATATAGGATAACCATTTTAACTCCCTTAACGATTAGACCGCTGTTTAGTAGCAGACCTACAAAACCATTATACTAGACACCCTTAGAAACCCTATACTAAGGCAACAATATACTTAGGATTAGTACCTTCGAGCTAAGTAAAAGACTGATCAATCGGCCTGCTTATTCGAGGCCTATTTAAAAACCCTTAAAGACGACCTTCCGCCTAAGACTAATTCTATACAGATCTCCGAGATACGCCTAAAACCTAGATAGGAGCTTATCCTCGAATTAGACCGTCGCCGTGTGTTCGAACAAGCTAATCTAATACGCATTCAATTTATAGTCGAAGTAGAAACAGCCGAACGGGCTGTTTAGCTCTAACAACGACTAGAATTAAGGATCCGACTAACTAGTACTAACTGTAGCAACCGTAGTAGCCGCGGAGGAAACTAAGGTTCCTACTATAACAACAATACTAACAATAGGAACAGTAACGACTGTAGAAGAGGCCGTAGCCGGCGGCTATATAGAGGAGGCCGCGATAGGGGCCGTAGAAGGGGCTCGTATCCCTACAATACTAACCGCTCGACTAATAATAGCAGTAACAATAGCTACGGTAACAATCTCCCGACCGGATTGAAGTGCTTCAATTGTAATAGCACTAGCTATCTACTAGGCCAATGCGACAAACCTAAGGACTAGGCCCGAATTGACCGTACTTCCGCTAAGTATAGGAAACACCTTTTAGCCGCTAATACTACCCTAGTCGGCTCTTTTAATTAGTCGAAAAAAGAGTAAGCGCCGCACTAACTGTTAGCCTTATACGGCGTAAGACTATCGACATTATACTAGCTATAATACGCTCCTGCCTTATATAGGATACGAAGGGCACTACCTATCAAACTAAGGTTATACTAGATCTAGGAAATTCAGTTAGTGCCCTTATTAGCCATCGCCTAGCTAAGCAATTAGACCTTCGACAACTGCCGAAGACTAACCTGCTAACCCTTACTTAGTTTAATAACGCTCGGCACTTGACCTATAGAGCCTACTATATTCCTATAGCTCTAAAGGACGACTTCGGAAATGAACGCCTACTAGACTTTACTGCCTACGCAGTAAATATAGACAACCTGTATAGGGGAGCTACTATTGTTATTAGCAACCCTGTTCTTAAGTACTACGCTATAGCTATAGACCTAGGCCTTTAGAAGTGGCGATTTAGAATCGCTAGGAAAGAGGACATTAAACACATTAATATTAGCGAGTGCCCTAACGATATTAGGGTCCTGTTTATTAGCAACCTAACACCTGCCTTAGCTAATCCGATAGCTAATCTTCTCGGTAGAGATAACGATAAACCTATACCCCCTAATAGTATAGACCCTAATTAGCTCTCTCGTATACTAGTGCCTATTCGAGAAACCTACATTAATGTATTTAAACACCACCTAGCATCGACATTACCTATATTCAAAGAGACGGATTATAAGATTAATATTATAGAGGGCAAGGAGGTTCCTTTTAGCCCCCTCTATAACCTTAGTAAACGAGAGCTTGCTATACTGCGTAAGTACCTAGAGGAAAACCTAGCTAATAGTCGAATCCGATACAGTAATAGCCCTACTAGTATACCTATCCTGTTCGTGCTAAAGAAGGATAGCGGCCTACGTTTATATATTAATTATAGAGGGCTCAACGCTGTTACTATTAAAGACCGCTATCTACTCCCGCTTATTAATAAGACCCTCGACCGCCTTTCTAGTACCTACTACTATACTATACTAGACATTAAGGATGCGTACTATCGCATCTGTATCCGTAAGGGCGATAAATAGAAGACAGCCTTTCGCACTCGTTATAGCTATTTCGAGTATTTAGTTATGCTATTTAGGCTAGCGAACGCCCCTATAACATTCTAATCCTATATTAATCGGGCCCTATTAGGCCTATTAGATTACCTCTATATAGTTTACCTAGATAACATCTTAGTTTACACATACTTACCTAATATTACGGAGTACTAGGCTATAGTCCGCAAGGTCCTCGACCGCCTACGGGCCTATAGACTATATTGCAAGCCTTCTAAATGTACCTTCGCTGCTAAGGAGGTAGCCTTCCTTAGTTTTATCGTATTAACTAATAGTATTAAGGCTAATCCTAATCGGATCAAAACAATTACTAAATAGCCTGTTCCTACGTCTATTAAGGAGCTTTAATCGTTCCTAGGTTTTACTAACTTCTACCGTCGGTTTATTAAGGGTTATTCGAGGCATGTAATACTACTAACTAAGCTTACTAAAACTAAGGCAAACCCTTCTAGAGAGTTTAGGTGGACTAACAAAACACAAGCCGCTTTTAACGGTCTAAAGCAACGCTTTACTAAAGTCCCCTTATTGCGCTATTTCGTGCTAAGTAAGCAGATCCGAATTGAGACTAACGCTTTACAGTTCGCTGTATTAGCTATTATGTCACAACAGGCTAACGACACCTATTAGCACCCGATTGCCTTCTTTTTACGGAAGATAATCGATACTAAGCGTCGCTACGAGACCTACGAGCAAGAGCTCTTAGCTATTGTCGAAGCCTTTAAGTATTAGCGCTACTATCTTAATAGTACTTAGCACACAATTCAGGTCTATACAGACTATAACAACCTCCGTAGCATTACTAAGGTTACTAGGGTTATAGGTCGACAGGCTAGATAGGCCGTCTACCTCGCTAGGTTTGATTTTAATATATTATATCGGCTAGGCGTAAGCAACCCTGCTAATAGCCTATCGAGGCGACCTAATTACGACAGCGAGACCTAACACATTAATTCTTTGTTTCCAACCCTGCAGTATAAGATTGCTATAGCCCGTGTTGTTAATAAGTAAGCGCAGGATAAGCGGACTTCCGGACCCTGCGGCGATAATAAATACTATAGCGGAGTTGTCGTTCTTCTAGTGCACGTTAAGAAGGACGTAGATCGCTCGAGCTATAATAACTCGATTAAAGATATTGCTATCTATAGCGATAGTACTATAGAAGAGGTTGTAGTAGTTCCGGCTGCTAGTGCTATTAGATACATATAATACGTACCTCGTTCGACAGCGAGGGTGCTATTAAATAACCTTACAAATAGGGATAGTTAATCGTTTATAGATAAGCTGTTACATGCTTAGTAGAGGGACGCCTTTGCTATCGAGCGCATTAATAAGCTTGTAAGTAGACGGGCGACTCGATCTAGTAAGAGTAATAACAATTAGTCGATCGACGACAAAGGTTACTTAAAATTCAAGGGCAGATACTATGTCCCCGCTAAACAATCGATTAGACAAGAGCTATTAAAGAGGCACTATAATAGTGAACTCGCTAGTTACTATAGTATAGAGAGGTCGCACGAGTTACTGTCGCGCATATACTACTAGCTAAATAGTAAGCGGTATATAAAGGAGTATGTATAGACCTATATAGTATACTAGCGAGTTAAAGTACTAAAGCACTTACTATTTAGCGAGTTGTCTTCACTTCCTGTTCCTAGGAAGCCATTTGCTAAGCTTATAATAGACTTTATTATAGGCCTTCCTCCTACTAAGCGTAGGGGCAGCAAGGATGTATATAATGCTATCCTTATTGTAGTAGATCGATTTACTAAAGGCGCTCGATATATCCCGGCGCGCAAGGATTAGACTACTATTAATATAGTAGAGGCGCTATAGACTAACATCTTCTACACCTATTAGGGAACCCCTAAGGGGATCGTGTCCGATCGTAGATCGACACTGACGTCTTACTATTAGAGCGAGATTTGCTTGTAGCTAAGACTGAAGCATCGGCTATTAATAGCCTTCTATCTATAGACTAACGGTCAAACAGAGAGGCGGAATGCTACCCTATAGTAGTACCTACGCAGTTACATTAACGAGAACCCTAACGACTAGGTAAACCTCCTACAACTAGCTGAATTCGTGTATAATAACAGTGTCTACTCATCGACTAAGGTATTACTATACATAGCTATAATAGGCTAGAACGCTACTATACTACAAGACCTACTATCGCTCGAGGCCGAGCGTAAGGAAAGGGAAGCGCGTCAAGTACCGGAGACACTAGCGGCAATAGAACGTGTCTAGAAGATGCGAGAAATCTATACTAAGATAGCCGAGAAGTTAACAAGGGCTTAAGAGTACCAAAAGACCTACTACGACAAGCACTATACGCCGATAACCTTCAAACAAGGCGATATAGTTATACTAAGTATAAAGAACCTCCGCATCCGCAAACACCTATTACCTAATAGCAAAATAAGGCCCAAGCTCGCACTAAGATATATCGGCCTATTTTACATTCGAGAGGCTAAGGGCATATAGGCCTATTAGTTGTAGCTCCTACCTTATTATACTATCTATAACACCTTCTATATATCCCTCCTTAAGCCGTACTACCTGCGCAAAGGGGATAAAGCCCCTATAGAACACGAAGACATATTAGCGGATAGTAAGGAGCTATAGTCTATAGAACGTATCCTATAGCATCGCACTAGACAAGGCAAGAAGGAGTACCTACTAAGATAGCAAGGCTATTTACCTAAATAGGACTCGTAGGAAGCTAAAGACTCTTTTAAAGACATAACTAAGTTGTTAGATAAGTATTAGACTAGCGTAAAGAACAAGAAGAAAGCTAAGGGCCTATAATGTTACTAGAAAGGCCTAGGAACAATGCTACCCCCGGGGTGCTATTAAGTTAACTAATTAGAGGCAAGCAATTGTTAGCAAAGGACAATAAGACTATACTACGATAACGGACGCGCAACGAGTACTAACGAGCGCACTATTACTATTAACTAATCGCCTACTCTTTTAAGGAATCTACCTCTTTACTAGCGCACCCTATAAGACCCTCCTCTTAGCGCCCCTCTTGTTTCTACGTCCTATCGAGGCCTAAGGCCTAGGCAGTCGATAGAGGCGGCGCGCGCGCGTAGGCGAATAGTATTAGTAATAATAATAGTAACGATAGCGTTATACTTATACTAAAGGGCGACACGGCCGGCGTAACTATATTAGTAACAGTATTACGGAGTGCGTTATTAGTCGAAGAAGGAAATTAGAAGAAGGTAAAGTTAGCGCTAAGACGACTAGCGCTGCTATTGTTAACATTACTTACTATTGCCGCCGCGCCTACAGACACAACCTTACCTACACTACGAGCCTAAGGTACCTTTAATTAAAACTTTGATTAAAAGCTTTAAGCCTATTAAAGGTTCGATTAAAAACTTTAAGGCTAAATCAAAACTTTAACTAAGTTAAAAGATTGAGCGACTAATAGACTAACTAAGGGCAAAAACTATAGAGCTAAGCTAGCTAGGGTCGATCTTGCGGATAATAGGTTACTCCTCGATCTATCTAACCCTTTAAGCGAGGCGAACCTCTACTACTGCACTTATAATAGCCTTTACCTATAGAAACTAGACGAGCTGTGTTTTTCCTAAAAAGATAAGATAAGATCGACAATTGAAGGCTACTAAACCTAACTAATTAGGGCTAGCGAAACTACGAATAATAAGAACAATAACCCTCGGAAGCGAACAACCCCTCGGAAGCGGACATTGCTAGGTCTTTTAAGAGTAGACGCAAAGAACTCGATACGACGTTACTTAGAACGGAGGCAGTGCTACAATACCTCGTACGTCTACCTATTATAGTAGGGAAGACGCGCTCGTATTATAATTAGTCGAAGGCCTTCAATTCTTATAGATATATATCGCTTTATAGTTTATTATATATAGAGATAGCGCAGTTAGAGTTGTATATTGTGTTGTTTAGAGGTAAGGTTTGATATAGTTACATAATTAGGTAGTTAAGTGTTTAATTTAGCGCGGACTAAGAAGCTTGCTAGACCTATTAAGTTAGTAGCGACAGAGGTTAAGAATAGAATATAGACCGGCTACGAGGGCGCGGCCTTTGGAAGGGAAGCGTATATTAGGACTAAAGAGGTTACACGTGATTGGTATATAACTAGGCTCGAGTAAAGCTAGGGTCTTAATGCCTTAGGTAGGGCTTGGCGCTTAGCGTTAGGCTAACTAGCCTGCCTTCCTCCCTCTCCTCTTAGATCCTTATCGAATACTACCTATACCTACTACTACCCTATCTACCTGCTAATAGACCCTTCTTACATTAAGGACCCTAGCTATATTGCTATAGTTAGGTCTCCTTATTTGCCTACCCCTTAAGGATGTTATAGGGGGTATATCTATAAGGTCTAAGTACCTTAGCTTTATTATAGGAGCTGCTAGTAGTAAGGCACTTCTTAGTCTCTTTTGTCCTACTAGCTAGTTCAGTTAGTATACGACTAGCCTTATTACAACTTCCTAAAATGCTAGTAGTAAGGCGGCTCTTAGCCTCTTCTAACCTACTAACTAGTTAGGTTAGTATATTATTAGTGTATCCTTATTATTAGGGGCATTAGGTGTATTAGGGGCATTAAGGGCCTGTAGCTCTCTAGCTAGGCTTTCTAGATTAACTCGCTCCCCCTAAAGAGATATTAGCTCCCCCGAAGGCCCCGAGGGTATTTAAAACGGCTCTTTAGTGCTTCTAGAAGGAACAGGTTTATTAACTAGCCGCTAGTTATACTAGGCTTACTCAATATTAGGTAGGAATCCTAAAGCCACTCTAGATTTACTAGGGTTAATTCCTAACTAAGAATGCTTAATAACTTAAATATAGGGAGGGGCTAGATTCACTTTTCTACCTTTATCCCCGTAGGTCTAATCTTTATTAAAGGTAATATAATAGGAGAATTTAATCTTATACTGCTAAAGTCCCTTGCTATAGTTAAACTAAGGCCTCTAGAGGAGGTAGTTTGTCGAAGAGTGATTCTAGAATCCAATACTCTAGTAGATTAGTACTTTTAATATAAACTTTGCGCCTCTTAGCCTTTCTTCTTTGCTAATATGCTTATATACCTTATAACTAAATCTCCTAACTCTAGACAGATCTACTAGGGTTCCCCCTTACTTTAGATCCCTTTCGAGATAGACTAGAGGAACTTCCTTAGTTGTTAGATTAGCTAGTCTATTAGTTAAGTGCATAGAGTGCTTAATAGCATAGCTCTATAGCTCTTATAGTAAACCTATATCAATAAGCATAGCCTTAGCCTTAGTTAGGATAGTCTTATTAGATAACTCTATAATGCTATTTTGTTTAGGTATATAGGGGCTTAAGAAATCCTACCTATACCCCTTGATTTTAGCAGCCTTTTAAAGGTACTTGTTGTTAAACTAGCCCCTATTGTCTAAGAACCAGATCTTTAGTCTTTTGCTAAACTAATTAGACTATAAGTTTATCTATTTCTCTATTAGAGCGGGACTATTTTTTAGGTCTAGGGTCTTATTATCCTATCTGTGCCTTGTCTTTGTATAAGTTAGTAGGTACAAGTAGCGGTTCCTATAGATGTCTAGAGGTATTATTAGTCTAACAATGTTAATATAGATTTCATCTAGAGCTTAAACTAGAGTCCTTCTTACAATCCTTAAGACTATCCTCTAAGACCTTACAAGCTTATAGGCTTTATAGTGCCCTAATTTAGTAGTATTAATATAGTTAATGCTAAGACAATCTTAGTAGGTTTTAGTTGCATTTAGTATCTTGCTTCTAATATAGCTAAGTCTCTAATGTACTCTAACAGTATCTGCCTTTAGTTAGGCAACTGCTAGTATTATAGCTAGCTAGCTCTTAGGAGGAACAATCCTAATATACTTTAAGACTATTATAACATTGTTAATCTTAGCCTCTCTAATAACATTGCTATCCTTTCTTTAGATAGTTATAGTTGGCCTATATAGGAAGTATCTAGATTTCCTATAGATCCTCTCTACTAAGATTAGATTTATATTAGAGTTAGGTAAGTATAATACTTCTCTAAGTACTATCTTTGTGGTTTTGCCTTTCTAGTAGAATTTAAGGTAAATATCCCTAATTATTCTATAGCTTCCTTTGCCTAAAGTAAGGCTAAACTTAGCAGGTAAATTAAGGTACCTAAGGTTATAGAACTAGTCCTTATTATTGAATATATAGTATAATATACTAGTGTCCTAGATTTTAATTGCTTTGTCTAGGTTCTTAGGGGATGCTAATGCAATAGGAGTTGGAATTTGATTAACTAGGGTTAGTGCGATATAAGCCCCTAAAGCCTAGTCTTCTAAGTTAGAATCTAATTCGCACTTATCGTTATTATCGCTGCTATTATCTTTTCTAGCAGCTATAGCTTTGTTCTTAAACTTAGATTTATCCTTATCTTTTAATTTAGACTTATCTTTATCTTTTAACTTTTTCTTTAACTTGTCCTTGTCCTTAGATAGCTTTCTATTAGGATATTGTTTCTAGTACTTTGCATTAGTATGCTTATGCTTGCAGTGCTAATACTACTTATTATTATCCCTAACCTCGATATTAGAAACAACTGTAAAGGCTTTACCTTATTGCTAGTTCTATAACCTTAGAGGCTTTTCCTTCCTAAGGGATATAATTATTGCTTCGAGAGTCTAGCTAGTCCCTTCTAGTTTGTTATTGTGCCCCCAGCTTCTAAGCTATTTATAGTACTAAAGACTATTAATAAAGAGCATCCTAATTATTATATCTAGGATTTTAATATCCTTAGACTTAACCCCGTATACCCTTTTAAACTGCTTAGTAGCTGTTTTGTGCTTCTATACCTACGCTTAGAAGTCTTTGTAGTACTTAAGGGTGCCATTAGATGTTGCTTGCTTAAGAGTAACTGTTCTGAAATCCTTTGGGGTATTATAGATATCTACTATAATAATTAGTTAGTATATAGCTGCTATAGTCTCGTAGTAGTCCCTAGTAGTCTTCTACGTAATTATACTTCTAAAATTAGGTCTTAGATCTAGTAAGATTATCTCAACTAGAATACCTATAGCAATACTATCCTTCTCTATAAACTCTCTTAGGGCTTTATTAAAATCCGAATTATTAGCGTAGTCGATTCGGAGAGGTTTATAGTATAGCTTTGCCTATTTCAAGTTATAAAGTATATATCTATATACTTTCTCCTTTAGTAGCTCTTTCTAAAGGATCTGTCTCTATAATAAAAAGTTAGTCGTCCTCGTAAGGATACGATTTTCCTTAATACTTTTTACGGATTCTTTAGTATCGGCTATACTGCTAAGCTCTTTCTTAGCTCGCTTAGCTTATAGGTGCTAACTATTGTTTAGATCTGATTTAGTGCTGGGTGTAGGGTAGCCCTATTTCGGTTGTTAACTCTAGAGGTACTACTTAATCTATAGCTAGTAGAATTAGCTTCAAACTAGTATCTCTATAATAACAATTCGTCTATATTAGTTAGGATAGGTAAGCGTATACGCCGGGCTTATAACCTATTGTAATTAAGCTAAGTAGAACAAGTTATTAATTAATTAACTATAGAATTGCATAGGGAAAGGAATCAAGTTCTATCTAAGCTAGAGACTATATATATTACTAGGAAATTAGGCCTTAGCACTTAGTAGTGCTAACTGATCCACTAATCCCGGCTAATCTATAATACGAAGAAGGATGCAGATAAACTTCGTTTAACGTATATAAGGAGGACTTCGTAATACTACCCTCTTCGTTAGCGTAGTAGGAAGGGCCGCTGCTAGCTGTTTCCGATAGACGCTAAACGATTAGTAGTTAGTTTAGCATTGATTAGAAAGCGGCAACCTCCGCGAACCTCGATAAGCAATACCTCCTATAGTCGCAAATGCGACTATACTATTTAATTTTATTAACCGGCTATATACTACTATAATAGCGACAAAATGAAGTCTAAATATCCATCCTAGAATGCCCTTTCCTTATCTAACAAAGAAGCGAAGCTCCGAAGGGCAATCGAGCGCTTCCGAGCCGGCGAATACGAGTCTAAAGTCGCCTACTATTAGGACTTCGAAATCCCCTATATAACCTTTAACGACCGAGTCCGTAGCCTCTATAATAGCTCCGTACAATATAGAGAGGGCTAGAAGCGACTAAATGGTATGCAAAGAGCTACTCTAAAAGAGCTAATACTAAGAATAATCGGAATAGGGTTTCTACTAAGGTATAAGACTATTCGAGGGTAGGTAGAGCAGATACTTGCTATAGATCCGGATTACAACCCTCTTATAATACCTCCTATAGGCGTCTACTAGCCGGCTCGCTTCGTTAAATAAGACGACGACCTACGCCTTCGGTAGACTACTGCAATAGACTACTACCGCCGCAGCGTTGCTAATAATCCGGAGGTACTAATTAAATACTTTAAGAAGCTAGCGGATACGATAAAAGAGTATAATATTGCAGTAGAAGACATAGCTAATTTTGACGAAGCCGGATACCTTACTAGTTATTACGAGCGCAACTTCTAGGTCGTTATTTATACGCGTAAAGCTAGGTCTACCTTTATACGACAACCTAGCGGTCGTAAGTAGATAACAACTATTAAAGCTATTCGAGCCGATAGTTATTATATACCTCTATTCTTCGTATTCAAGGCGAGATAGGTTACTAAAGCGTTGTTGCGGCAATTCTAGCGCTAATTCTAGTATATAGGTACTAGCTTCGCTATAACTGATAATAGCTAGTCTAATACTAAGATTGCCGCTTAATAGATATAGCATTATAATATCCGTTGCCCTCCGAGCAAAGAAGGCAAATAGCGATTGCTAATAATAGACGGTTACGATAGTTACAAGTTATTTAGTTTCCTATAGTATGCCTTAGCTAATCGTATACTATACTTATGCCTTCTAAGCTATTTAACCGCTTACTACCAACCTTTAGATTATAGCGTATTTGGACCTTGCAAACTGGCCTATTCGAGCTAGTTAATGTAGCGCTATGCCGATTATAGTCTAGCAACCGTTACTAAGACTAACTTCTTAGAAATTTACTCTAACCTATACGAAGAAGTCTTTATACCTAAGATTATAACGAAGGCCTTTAAAGGGACAGGTATAGTGCTAGTCGACGCAGAGCGAGTAATTAGTAAGCTTCTACGGTCCTTTCGGCTTATAACACCTCTACTACTGCGGTAGCAAGAAGGGGTAGAATCGTTACTAATTGATATACTACCGGTAGTAAGAATACTAGTTACAGGTCTACTGCTAACGCTACGAAGGCTACTACTGCAAGAACTCCGCTAGCAACCGGTTATACTAGCAAAGCGCCTCCTATTTAGTAGCAATCCTTCTATACTAATAAGCTATAAACGACTAAAGACAACGGCTAAGAAGGTAGACTTCTAGAGCTTACAATCTACCTTTAATAACCTCGGGTGTACTTACCTGCCTTATACCTACGGCCTACAACTAGCTATCTATAATAAACGAGTAGTTAACAAGTTTAAGAAGACAGTTAAGGCGGCTTAGGTGCTCCTCAACTAATATTATATAATTGTCCGAGAGAATAAAGGGCTCCGGTATGCCCTTAGACAGAAGACACGTAACAAAGAGCTTGAATACGTTATTAGCAAAGCTAAGGTCTATATAATAGACGTTGTAAACTCTATATTAGTAGAGGCCACTTAGAAGTCCGAATACGAGAAGCTCCGATAATTAGTAAAGGAAGACCTTAGAGCCCTTTAGCTTATACGTAAGCGAAGGTTAACCCTTACCGCTTAATAGAATAGGACGGCTCGTAAGGAGCGTATTTACCTTGTTACTAAGCTTACTTAGTTACGAAAAGAGTATAAAGCAGCTTATAAGACCGAGAGCTAGTATATGCGAGATATCCGGTATCTTGTAATAGGTAAGCGCTTACTTACAAACGCGGCTTCAATATACGTTAGTAAAGCCCTTTAATATATATAGCAACTCGAGGCTCGAGTTAAGGCCTTTAAACAAGCCGAGAAGGTTACCAAGTACGCTAAAGACCTATAGTAGACTAAGTAGACTAAGCTTAAGACAGCCGAAGAGAAGATTGCTATACTTAAGCGGATAGCAAGTAAGGCGGACGTTGCTAATAAGGCCGCTATCGACGCCCTCCTTATACTTAACTATATAGTAGACCTAACGGACGAGGTTAAATAGGAGGCGAATAATGCTAACGATAAACTAGACGGTAAGGTTCTATTCTTAGTAGAAGATAATAGCGACGTCGAACTCCTCGATCCGCGGCAAGCTAATCTACGTTTAAATAGGGAGTAGTTGTCTATATAAGATATATACGATAGGGGCTTCTTTAGGGATAATAAAGCCGCCTAAAGCCCTCTAAATCTAATAGAAAAGCCGTCGACTAATTAGAAGCCGAGAAACACCTATTAATTGTTAAAAGTATACTTAATCGACGTATTTCGGTCGATTAAGTACACTTAGAATAGCGGCTTCGGCTAAAGTCCGAATTTAGGGAAGCTAGCTTTCTAGTATATATATCTGCTATCGCACTATTACCGTTCTATAATACTTTATCTTTATATTGTATATGCTTATTATATGCATTAAGACCCTTTATTTGCGCTATTTAGTATATCTATATATAGTATAGATAGTATATTCTTAGTGTTAAGGGCTAGTAGCTAGCCTAATTCTACCCTTTTATAGAAGCTCGGAGGTTGCCGAGCTTGGCTTAGCGGCACTTAGCTGTTCGACTAGGCTTTATACTACCTATTTCTATATTACTATATTCTATTATAATATATTAGCAACGATTGTAGAATTATAGAACCGGATACTACGATTATTTTAGTGCAAAAATCAGTACAATCGCATCGCTATAGGGCGCACATTAATTCGATAAAGTATCGATACAAAACGACGAGGTGCTTACAAATCCGCGCTAACGAAGGGGTAGCATCACGAAGTCCTCCTTGCACACGTTAGAGCCTAATCGGCAAAAGCTCGCTGCCTCCTCATCTCACTTACGCCTCCTGTTCTTACAGAGCCCGTGGAACCTCTATGCTGCTGATATCGACAACAACTTCACATCCGAATGATCTCTGAAGGACGGAAAGAGATTATGAGAGTCGTCGTTGATGCGGGAACACGATCAGGCGTGTTCCTGCATCCGACAAAGTGGAGTTAGAAACCACATCACCCAAACACAAGCCTGACAAGACGTCGCCTTCACTTCGGTGAAACGTCGATAAGAAACATTACCGTGGACCAAGCCTGGGAAGGAAATCCTTAGGAACGGCCCGCCCAAGGCTTGCGGTCTGCATGTGCCAGCTGCCAAGAGAGTGAACACGCCCGAGACGTTGTTGATTACGAATGGGTCCACAGACGCGAATCTGAAAGGTACGTCAACAACTGGTTGCGAACCCACCTCAGCCGACGTTGTCTCTCCCTGAGATGTGGGCGGCGATGCTCTCTCTATTGTGTTCTCCTCCAAAGCATTCACTCCGCAACTCTCTTAATCCATTGCTTGAAGCTTTCTTTGGTGTGGGAAAGCCTTTATAGCCAGATCGACAACTACGCGCTGAGCAAACTATAATGCGCTTCATATGTCAGGCGGCGGCGGGCGTACTGGCAATCTCATACTACCCTGGAAACGAAACTGGCATGATACCTGGAGAGCTCGGTGATCCGAACTGTAACATCATCCCAAACCTCATCGCAACCTTCATGCACCGACTCTCAGTTCTTGATTCGCAGACTGGTGGGAATGCGGATCTATGTTCAACAGTCTCATCAACTATTGGCACTATACCAGCGATACCGTATACGACGTACAACAAAATCGTAAAAGATGGCTTGCTTTTCCAGATTGGTCCAGACGACAATTACATGCCTCCCAACCAGACCAAGGCTGAAGGAAACGACGACCAATATTTTTGCGGTGCTGCGGCAATGACGGCGGCTGAATAGAACTTTGACAATCCGTCGGATGACGAGCCAGGTTGGCTCGCGCTCGCCCAAGGCGTCTTCAACTCCCAAGCTGCACGTTGGGATGCTGCGGACTGCGCTGGAGGTCTTCGATGGCAGAATCTTCACCTGGTAAGACCGCATTATTGACACTCTGGCACATTGGATATATCTGACTTATCATTTCCATTCAGGAATAACGGCTACAACTACAGGAACAGTGCCTCGAATGGTGGCCTCTTCAACCTTGCCGCACGTTTGGGCGTATATACAAACGGGAAACCAAACATATTTCAAATTGGGCCAACAAGGTTTGGGACGGGATGGACGACATTGGTCTCATTGGTGAGAAGTATACCATCTTTGACGGGACAAACATCGGCGACAATTGCACCGGCTTAGATCATACTCTCTGGACCTACACAGCCGGCATGATGCTCAGTGGCGCCGGTATTCTCACGGTATTAGTTTGCTTAGGTACAGTCGCTGGCGGACAGTGAGTGACCGAATTGCGCCTCTGAATGCGTTGATGCTAACCTATTCGACAGCTGGTAGATTGTCTAGCGTAACGAGGCCCGCTTCACCTGGAAGTCGAGCATGAAAAGGCGACGAAGTAAACCTTTGGTCGCAGACTTATGGGATGCTCTACCCTTTCAAATAAGGCGACCACCCAGCCCAAATACCACTCTATCCAGTCGACGTTCAGTTCAGCATCGTGCTCGAAAAGCCGTCCTCATCGAGCGAGCTGATCACGCATGCAAATCTGGCAATCAAGCGTGCGTGCGACAAACTCCTGCATGTGCTCATCGAACCTTCGAATGAAAACTGGCCATAGGACCGCTGAACGATCTCCTGGCGTCCACCTCCGAATCTGCTTTGGACGGTGCAAGTCTGTCGCGTCACGTACCTCTCTAGCACGACGTAAGAAACTTCCATCCCTGGCTGCCGGTTGTCGGCGCGGATACGTGTGAAAGAAGTCTTGTGAAATGGAATAACAGCGTACATCCTTGTTCAGTCTCAGTCAACCCCGTGGACATCGACGACCTATAGATAGATCTTCAGGAATTTCTCTCCGGAGGTAACTTGTCGATGTCAGCAGAGCTCTCGAGAGGCATTGGATATGATGGGTCGGGAATATGGTAGGGTAGGGTAGGCATTGTGAAGATAGATATCGAAAGGGAATTTTTTTTTCTGAGGAGTAGTGTGGATTTGGGAGTTTCAGTCAGATAGAATATGCTGAGAGGGAGAGGAGCTCTGGGGCGATAGAAGGTGTTGGAAGCGTTCGAGATGAGGTGGAAAGGAAGCATGCGATTTGAATGAAGGACACGCAGGTTTCGGGCGATGTTTCTTTCCACTATCACTTCAACGACGGTGGGTGGATAGTGTCGTGGCCTTGCTACAGCCCAAATCTCTGCTTGCTGCTGCTTTCCATCCAGCTTTTTTTCATATACCATCGCCTACCTACCCTCCCCTCCTTCGGTACAATCTATATATAGCATTGCTGAAGCAGTTCCGAAGCCTCGCTGGGATTCCGCCCGAACAGCTTAGGACTTCCTTCAACCTCATACCACTCTCGCTCGTCCAGGAGAAGTAGCACTCGACAGCGCACTGACCTACCTTCTCCTGATGCATGTGAAAAGGTGAAAAGTGAAAGCCAACCTCCAAACAATTCTATACCCATCAAGCATATCCTCATCAGCCATTATGCAGTACTCCGTCATCATCATCATCATCATCAACCATAAATGAAGGACGCAGTCTCGCCCATCTCGAATCATAAGCTAACCCCACCCATCCCTCCACCAGATATCCATCTCAAACCATAACCCCATCCATCATCATCCATCAAACCCCAACCACGTACTTAACGAACCCAATGCTCCTGCTCCAAAACCCTAAACCCAAACATCCTCTCCTCCCTCTGAACATCATGAAAATCTCTTGCATTCCTCCTCCTCCTCCTCGAAGGCGGAAGACCAGGTTCCGCAATCGTCGCGGTTGTCGCGAAAGATGTCATGAACGTACTCGTTGTCACGCTAACGATATCCCCTGAGAGAGAAATACAGGGAGTGGGAGTGACGTTCGTTTCGGTTCGAAAGGCGGAAGGAGGAGTCGTGGCGGTGGTGCTTGTGAAAGGAGAGGATGTAGTCGCGCTCAAAACCGTCGTGGGAGAGGTTGTGAAAAGAGCGGATGTAGTCGTAACGCTGCTCATCATAGATATCGACGTCGCGCTCAGAACCGTCGTCGTGGAGTTTGTGAACGGAGAAGATGATGTGCCCGTTTCCAGAAGCGTCGTCGTGCGGAAAGCAGAAGGCGAGGTGGTAGTCGCCGTGGGACTCGTGAAACTGATCGTGGCCGGGGAGTTCGCAACACTCCCTTCCAACGCACTCTTCACCCCTTCCAAAAACCCAAAATTCGCCACAGCCTGACTGGCATCCCACATCATCACCCCTCCAAACGAAGTGAAAGTCTGACAATACTCAAAAATCGGCTTCAACCCCTCGACATTCATATACCCGGATCCAGCCGCAGTTTGACCCGCGGGGATCCCAAGGAAGACTTTTGTATTGTCGGGAGCCGCTGCTCTCTTCCTCGAGGGAACACTCCCCGTGACCGAAGCATTTCCCTCCGCCATCGCCCAAGAATCCCAAACGGCAAAATTGAACTTCGTTTCTTTCCCACCATCACCGCCCACAAAACTCTGCACCCCACAATAATTATTATAAAACTGCACGAACACCGCATCGAAGAAAATCTCGGGATCAGACAATAGCGTTCCGACAGCGGCGTCCGGGTACACGCATTGCGGAGCTGCGGTGAGGTACCGAGGTTTTCGATCGGTGGCGGAATCCATGAGTTGACGGAGTCTTTTGGCAAAAGGGGCGAAATTTTGAACTGAGGTTTCGAGGTCGAGATCGAAACCGTCGATTGCGGCGGCGTGGAAGGGGCGGAGGATTGTGGAGGCTTGACGTTTGTAGGGAGCTTCGTGGGTGGAGGAGCCGTCGGCGTTGACGATGTGGTAGGGAGGGCCTGGGTTGATGGGTCGGCTTCCTGGGCCTGCTCCTCCCGGGGGTGGGTGGCCGTGAGGATGGGGGTGGCGGTATTGGGTGGCGAATGTGGTTGGACAGGGGGTATTGGTATCTTGGGAGATGTCCGGGATTGAGGGGAAGGCTGAAGGTGTTGGATTGCGGTTTTCGGTTGTGGTCTCTTTATTTGAAGGTCCGGGAATCATTGTTGGATCCAGAGTCGTGATCGTAGGACTTGACGTCGATTCTGGTGTCAAAGTCACACTCAGAAAATTACTTCCGGTGACCGTAGGACTTGATGGCTCTGCTGTCAAAGTCACACTCAGAAAATCGCGTCCAGCTCCAGTCGTCGCCTGCGACGTCGTCGTTTCGATCGAGACCGTAGTAGCAGTCAAATTCGTGGTCAAGGTGCCTGTATTCCGTCCAGAGATCGTCGCCAGGGTACTGTTTCTCGTCGAAGTGGTCGAAGCTGTCCTGCTAGCCGTGGGATTTTCACCTGGACCACCCGGAGAAGTCGGGCCAAAAGTGTCCCAGACCAGCTCAGCCGCACGTATCGCCACGGCCTCACTTGAGAATCCGGCTTCGGTATATGTAGCTCCGCCGATGGAAAGGAGGATGGTCTTGTTGTATTCTTGTTGACATGTGATAATGTCTTGTCCGATTTCCGGGCAGTCGAGGAGACTTGTACCTGTGAACAGACCAGTGCAGTTATCGCCAGCATTAGCGAGATTGATGACGGGTTGCTCACCTGTACCTGTTGTGATCTGGAGCAGAAAGGCGAGCGGAATGATGTCGATATTCGTGTTGGCGCAATATGTGGACAATCTTTGTTGTGCGAAAGGCCCGGAGGATTGTCCATAGGAGTTTTGGCCTACACTGCGTCAGTCTGGCTGTGTTGAAGAAGGTTCGATTTCGAGCCCACCCCAGTAGACTGCTACGTTGTCGGGCGCATCGAAGCCAGCACCTCTCGAAGTGCCAGCCAAGAGGAGCGCAGCAGATGCAACCAAGGTCGCAGGATTGCTGAAGCTACGCGATGGAGGAAGCATCGCATGAGAGGAAGGTAGAAGGAGCGAGGGATGCAGATGGGGGTAGGATTGTGCAGTGGATGTAGAAATGGATGAGTGTACTCTCGTGTAGTCACTGTAACTGTGATTCAGATGGTAGTGTGGTGTCGGTGGAGTAAGATTGAGAGACTGGATTTCGAGATGCTATCTTATAGAAATAACGATACTGGGGACGTAGGCGTTGGCGTTGCCGTCGAGAAGCGCTCGTCAGGACAACAGGTTGCTGTGTCGGCTTGCATGTATGTGGAGAAGGTCGACCGTGTTTCTGTAGCAGTTGGCAGCAGGTGAAATTGGGGAAGTACGTCTTCGGTCTTGACCCAAGAATTGCAAAAGCCACTGGATACCAAGCCCATAGCTGTGCTGCGGAGAAGTTGGAAACATTTAATGCCTTCGTTACAGCGGTGCTCAGTTGCTATGCAAACACGACGATTGTTCTGCCTCGAGGTGAAGTTGAGCCATGGACCTCGTGGCCGCGAACGTTACGCCGTTGAAGAGGAACCGTGGCCGGAAAATTACTTGCGTTATTCTACGAAAGCGCCGATCAGCGCGATTTCAGCGATCCTTCAAACTCCAGCACAGCAACACGGAATCAGCAGCTTCGTTCCTGATCCATGCTTTTGTGGCACAATCCCGAAGTAAGTGGAGGATGTCTTCGATGCAGCCCTTCCCGTACTGGACTCAGCATACTGATCGAACCGGTTGACTCCTTTCCACATCGGGGAACGGAGGCACATTCCAGTCACTCCGACACTTTGCTGGTGCCAGTTCCGAGATGAGTAGTGGCCGGCCGTCGTCGATACTCCCAGTGAGGCCGGGCGAGAGCTGGTCGGGAGTCGGGACATCTATGCTGAAGTCGTTCGAGAGAAAGATACGGCGATCCGGTCACGTGAAGTCCTTCGAAGAGTCAGGGACTTCCACTTCTCCGCATCTCCGCATTTGACCTTTTTCGTCGATAGCGGAAAGCACGCCATTTCCATCCACTCAGAACAGCGTGAAATAGACTCCAAGCCCGCCAAAAATGCCTCCCACCGAGCTGCGAACGCTCCGAGCCTTCTCCAAACCCATTTCCGGCCCCCCGACGTCGCCAGCGAGCCCGATTCGTCGCTTTCGAGGCCTGAGGTCGTCGGGAACGAATCGTGTCGGGCAGATTGCGCCCGGTGTGGCCGGGAAGAGTGGACCTCAAGGGTTGATGAAGAGATATCATCGACAACAACAGTTCCTGCAATGGAATGGTGTGCGAGGCAAGACCACATGGCACTATGGCCGTCAACGTGAGCCACAGACGGCCGATTCGTCGAGAGTGGTGGTCGCGGTGTTGGGAGCTTCGGCAGTGGCTGCTTTGGCTGCTCCACTTGTCTCGTGGGTGAATAATGATGGAGACACAGATGTCGATGTGCAAAGTGAGCGTGAGCATGTCGCCAACGCCAGTCCTCGTGGAGGTGAGTGTCCACCGCTTGGCTCTCGACTCTGCACGCAGTCGTCGGCTCGCTCGTGCGCATGTTGGGACACTGATCATCGAGAACAGCTGATCACGACAAGCTGCGACTGTCAGAAGTGGTCAAGCACGACAAAGACTCGCCAACCAAGTGGGTCATTGCCGCATCTTCCGTCTACGACATCACTGACTTTATTGACTCTCATCCTGGAGGGCAAGTGATTCTGCGTGCTTGTGGCCGGTCCATCGACCCTTACTGGGAACTCTTCAGCATTCATCAAAAGCCCCAAGTGAAGCAGATCCTCGATACATATCACATTGGCGAGATTGATGGGCGTGATCTCGATGCCGATGGAAACGTCAACTGGACCCTTCTCGGAAACAGCATCGACGCTTCAGCAGTCGACGACATCTTCAAAGATGACCCAGACCGTGATCCTGAGCTCATTGTGCACACTGCGAAACCTTGCAATGCCGAGACTCCAGCCACATTTCTAGGCCACTTCATCACGCCTCTTCGCCTGTTCTTTGTCCGACATCATCTCTGGGTTCCGAACATTGATGCTAAACATCACAAGCTGAACATCGAATTGTCCAATGGCGAGGAGAAAGAGTACTCCATCGATGACTTGAAACAAAACTTCCACGAGCATACCGTCACAGTCACCCTGCAATGTGCTGGCAATCGAAGGAAGCACATGAACGAGTCTGGAAATGGCAAGACTTCCGGACTTGCTTGGGACGTAGGCGCAATCAGCACTGCAGAATTCACTGGTGTCCGTCTTCGTGATGTTTTGCTCGACGCTGGCTACCATGTCGACCAGGCTCGAGGAGCTTGCTGCCAGGACCCAGAAGCCGACCGTTATATCCACTTGACCGCTCCAGCTGACACATATGAGCAGTCCATACCTCTGAAAACAGCACTGGATGCAACTTCGGATGTACTGTTGGCATGGAAGATGAATGGCGAAGAGATGCCACGAGATCATGGTGGCCCACTAAGAGCAATCGTACCGGGGTCTGTTGCTACGAGAAGTGTTAAATGGGTAGGAAAGATCTCGATCGGCTGTGAAGAGTCGAGCTCGAATTGGCACAACCGGGACTATAAGTGCTTTGGTCCCGATGTCAAGGCTCCCTCACAGCTCAAACCTGAGGATTGGGATGCAGCGCAGAGCATCCAGGAAATGCCAGTCCAGAGTGCAATTACCAAGATCGCGCGCCGTAGCGATGAAGCTGAATCACCAGTCTCTGTGAGCGGGTTTGCGTACAGCGGAGGTGGCAGGCGCATTGTTCGAGTCGATGTTTCTGCAGACGGCGGTAAGACTTGGAAGCAGGCAAAGTTCTGCGACGACGATGCAAAGGGCTCGAAGAGATGGACGTGGACGCTCTGGCAGTTTGAGTGGAATCCCGAGCAGCTTCCCAAGGACCAGAAGCCAGAATTTGTGGTACGAGCGGTGGACGAGAGCTACAACACACAGCCTCCAACCTTCGACGGAACCTGGAACTTCCGCGGTCTGCTTGGCAATGCATGGCATCGAGTCCCATTGCCCAACTGAATGACGAATTTTGCTTGCGATTGTTGCGTTCATAGCGTATGAGACTGCCTCGCCAAGCGGGCGTAGCGATGAGATATCCGACTCGTAACGATTCATGATCAGAACGATTCGTATGACTTCTCCGATAGCCTGTCGCGCACCTCGTTTGCCTTCACGACTCCGCTTCCTGATCGAGTTCGAAAGATCCATAGAAGACACAAAGTGCCTTGCTTGCGCCACGCATGCAATAATGCTTGATGGGGAGCTTTTGATCCCTCTTGGCACGCTCCGCCAGTTGCCTCACGTCAGACGTTCGAGGCAAGTACAACACCAGCTCACTCGTGAATTTGTTGAACGAATCGTACAGATGCTCGAAATTATACGGCTCCATGTGGGTCAGATCGAAAATCTCATGCTCATTGTACGATGGCCCTCCCCACGGCGGGCTCCCGAAAATCACTGCGTGCCTGGCGGAGGCCTTGAGTCTGACTTGGAGTACATCGAAAATGTCGCCTTCGATCCAAAAGATTTTCTTCGCCACGCCGTAGACTTCTGCGTTATGCTTGGCGCAGGCGAGGGTGTGGGGGTCTTTTTCGACGGCGAAGATTTGCTTCCAGCGGCCGGAGAGGGCGAATGCGATGGTATTGCCGCCTGCTCCTGCGAAGGCGTCGATCAGGATGGTTTTCGAGGCGGGGGCTTTGGCGAGGTGTTGTGCGATTTTGCTAAAATTTTTTTAATTTTCTTTCGTTAGTTAGATGTTGATATGCCAGCCACTACTGGTGAGAGAGTCGACAACCACACTCACTTCGCGATGGGCTCGGGTGTCACGCCAAACCATGCATCGTCTGTTAGCCATACGCCCTCGTCGTATTTCGAGAAGATCTGATGCCGTTGCTGCCAGTATTTGGCGATGTTGGAGGGTACTTCGGCGAGGAAGTGGTAGTGTTGTACGCCTTCTGGCGCGTCTACCGCCGAAGTCATGGTGTTGTTGTTGTCGAGGTGAAGTTTTATTGGCGAGAAGGTGCATTCCGAAGATTTCAAGGATTTGATTGGACCTAATCAATTGGGGCACTCAGTTTTTGATGACTAAGTTATCTGGGTACTCGTGCGTCATGGAGAGCTGCCGCATGTCGAGAAATCTACACGACACAAGTACTAGACGCTTTTCGGTGTCCATATCTGCTTCTCGATCAACGCTTCTCTACGCCGTCAAGCCAACCCGACACCAACGCGATATGGTCCGACACAAGAAAGACTTCAAATCTGGCCGCGGCGGCAATCACACCCATGCTCGAGCCCACGCACAGCACACACATCCAGATCGCGAGAATAATAATGGCTTGGGTGGCAACCGTCGACCACCATTCAAAGCGGCAGCATGGGATCTGAACCACTGCGATGCGAAAAGATGTTCCGGCAAGCGACTCATGCGACTTGGCTTGATGCGAGAACTGCATGTGGGACAGAAGCATCCTGGCGTTGTGGTCTCGCCCAAGGCAAAGACTCTCATAAGCCCCGCAGATCGCGAGATCCTGGAACAATACGGTGCTGCTGTGGTGGAAGCCTCGTGGAACCGAATCGAGGAAGTCCCCTTCAACAAGATCGGGGGCCCGAACTCGAGATTACTGCCCTACCTCATCGCTGCGAATCCGACGAATTACGGGCGACCCTGGAGGCTGAACTGCGTGGAAGCACTGGCGGCATGTTTCGCCATATGCGGGCATTCGGATTGGGCAGAGGAAATTTTGAGCACGTTTTCGTACGGACAGTCGTTTCTTGACATCAACGAGGAAGTGCTCGCAAAGTATGCGGCGTGCAAGGATGAAGAGGAAGTCAAGCAGTGCGAAGAGTCGTGGCTGGCGCAGATCGAGAATGAATGGAAAGAGGATCGAGAAGCAAGAGAGGATAACAAGGACGATGCTTGGGCGGGTGGAAATCTGAATCGGAGAGGACCGAGACCAGTCCAGGGCAATGGCCTTGACAGTGAAGAAGGACGTGATGATGAGGAAGACGATGATAGCGATACGAGCAGTTTAGGTGGCATACAACTCGGCGGACCCAAGCCTGGCGAGACAGTCCAGGTGCATGGCAACACCGAAGATGACGAAGGCGATGACGAAGAACGAGATCCATATGCCCTTCCACCCAACGACGACGACGAAGAAGAAATGGCAGAATTAAGACGAAGAGTCCTCGCATCAAAACCTTTCAGCAACCCGTCCAAGGCAGAAGACAATTCACGACAGGCACCAGAGCGAATCCAGCGCCCTTCGCAGACGAAGAAAATCGAGTTGCCCGTAGACTCCGATGCGGAATCTGGCTCGGATGTCGGCAACGAGGAAGATGATGAGTTTGATAATATCATCAACGCTGCTCCACTCACCGATAGGGCGGGCATTCAAGCGGCTCAGAGGAAGAGGGCGATGGAGAAGGAAGGAAAGCTCAGTGCGACTTTTAGTAGAGCTGTTGTTGATGCTAGTGGGAAGAGTCTTGGGAAGCATTGAGTGAGAAAAATGATTTCGCGCCAGTGCCTCTGCCTAGTTGATCGTCTTTCAGGAAGCGGGATGTAAAAGTTCACGACGGCTCTGAGACAAGCGCTACTGTGCAAGCAGGCCGGCAACGCACTCGATAGATTAGGATACTTGATTTCTGCAAGAATCGGGAATGCAGAGACTTCGGCATCGACAGCACCGAACGACGAATAACACAACATATCGCTCAACTTGCCGTCAAGACGTCGCAGAGAAATGCGCTGCGCTCGCGAGAGTCGTGTTCTTGCGAGGAGATGAAACCATAATGTGTCTATTCTGGCATTAATTAGCGACTCCGAGCGTCAATACTACATTTTCAGCCACCACGCAGATCTACAAACAAATACGGCTATACATCCTTCCCTGCACCACTACTTAAGCGAATAAGTCCAAGACTGCCTACACTCATACCTATCTCCCCGCTCCCACTGGACCTTATTCGCCGTCGCCCACGCGCTCTCCAACGAATGCGAATAAATCGAGCAGTAAGTTCCATACGGCACACCATTCTTGTGCAAATAGTAAGCATTGAACATCTTGCACTGCGGCTTGCCCGCCCTCTGGTTAGCCTGATTTTGGAGAATCGCGTAGTCGGAGCAGACTTGTGGGTTGAAAGGTCCCGGAATGAAGCGAGAGCCCATGTGTTGTCTGGGAGCGTTGATGGCTCGACCACCGCAGTTCTTGGGTTTTCCCCAGGGCCAGGTGGGGGGCTTTGCTGGGGTCGTGGACTTGGGAGTGGTGGTTGTTCGCGTGGAGGTTGGAGTTGGTCCCGAAGGAGCACTGCAGTCGGGTGGAGTGACGACGTTGGTTTTATCATATCCGTCGCTCCCGGTGATGACGATTTCGAAATCTTCGCGTTTCTGCCCATTGTTGGTGGCCATGCTGGCGTCGATGTTGGAACCCCATAGCGTACACTTGATGCTCGTCATCGAAGGGGGATTGGGGCAATTTTGCCCCCAAACGGTTGGGTAGCCTGGGTCGTAAGTTGAATCGTTGTTGGTGGGATTGAGGGAAGGGTCACGCTCGAAGAAGATGTTGAACGCCGTGCAGAGATTCCAGGAATCGCACTTTGCGGCACAGGTGGAGACGTCGTAGGTCTTCAGGGTGAAAAGAGCGAGGTACGACTGTCCGGCAACGGCTGCATTGAGATCTTTGAAGACTGATATCCCTTAGCTCATGTACTGCCGCATACCACCTTGGCATCTGGCTTACCTTGAGTATATTGGGTATTGTTTGTCGATGGCACTTTCGTTGGCGCCGCTTTTGCTGAGGAGTGGAAGGGAGGATGGGCGAGAAATGCGGATGCAGTGTCTGGAGTTGGAACTGGACCATAGCCGTCTGGCTGAGGTGCACAAGGGTCTAACGGGTTGATGAAGCCACAATAGGTGCCTGATCAAATGCGAAGAGAGCCAAGTCAGCTGCGATTCTACGCTCGAATGGCATTGGAGCCTGTGACATACCGGCCTCGGGCTGGGTGGCACAAGCTCCTGGAGCTGTAGCAGTCTTGGTCAAAGCCGGATCTGTGGTGTAACCGGTTGCCAAAGCCGGATAGTACGGTGTATATGCGTCGTCGCGCTTAGCAACTCCAGTAGTCGCTGCCGTGGCTACACCAGTAATGGCAACACTGGACAGGATAGAAGCCGTCTCGACGCCATCGACATGTGGAATGATCGAAGGCCCACTGGGTACTGTCGGAGCGGCGTCAAGAGCAGCGAAATCAAGATTTTGAGCTGCGGGACTGGCTCCAACAGCAGCAATTAGTACTGCAAGGGCAGCAGAGTGTTTGACGAAAGTCATGCTGAAAACGAAGGACTCCTGGTAAGTCATGTGTGTATGGAAAAGGAAAAATTTCAAAAATGCCGCTGATGACCATTCAATGCTCACTTGGGGCGAACAGTGTAGCCTTATAGTCTGCTGCTGTGCTTGGCCTCTCGGTCGACGGCAATCTGGACTCCATACCACTGAGGCACAAACTTCTTTGCCGTTGTGTGGTCTGGTCATGGCTCGGTCCACGTTCTGAGCCTACATGTGTTCGTGGAGCACAGGATTACTTCCAGTCGCGCACCCTGAATCAAGAGGGCTGCTCATCCCGACAGAATTATTCTTGACGAGAGTCCTATAGCTGTATAGGGATAGGACTGTCCCAATAATACAGCAAGCTCTTGCATGCCTCGAGGTCGAAAACGGCAACGCATGCTCCCTTGGCTTCTGCTCGATTATCCCAGTCCGTGCTTCGTGTAGTGGGTAATTGCATGCCGTAACGGCCTGTATACTATCATCAAGCCGGCTCGTATACGCCGAAACACAGGAACGGAAGGTGAGTTCTTCGCACTTTAGACTTCATCGCTGTCCCCTGGTCGCTGACATGAGGACAGATTCCAGAACAAACGTGCTGCTTCCGACATGACTTGATCACGACTCGGATCCCGGGAACACGAGGTTATCGAAGCGTTCCTGACGGTTGAAGACTTCCCACGAAGTCAGGAACGAAAGTTTAAGATCGACGAACCAAAGTTTGAAGGCGGATTGAGGCAATATATGGTGTGTGCTCAAGCCACATGCGCGCTAAGTATTTGCTTCATCATTCAGCTTCCATCTCGATGTATGCTGCTTCACATTCTAACTTCCTGAAGTCTATAGCAGCAGACATTCACTTTTGGAAGATATTCTGGCCTCTTATAAGACGCTTCTCGAACACTGCAGAAGGCCGTTGTGCAGTCTACTCATGACTAGCCGCTAGTCTGTTTCATCAAGCGCGACTCGACTTGTCGTTCCAGAGAAAGCTAATAAATATAATGTACGCCGGACTGCACTTTGTTGGCTTCACGAGATGCCGAAGGGACTTGGACAAAGGCCTCACACATTGGACTTCCAAGCAATCTAGATGGTTTTCGGCTCCTTATACTCTACGATCAAGCTCCTAGAATTCGCAACTTTTCAGCATCTAGCAAGCAGCCGCACTTCGGCAGAAGAATATAACTCCTGTCTCGGCAGGGTTTGTCTTGGATGTTAGGAGTTTTAGTGAAAGCTTAACTAGAGGAGTGGAACAGCCGTTCCGCTAGTAATTACTAGCAATAAGCTCCCGCAATCCTCCTATTTTGTAGCGTTGAAAACCACTCGGCGGTAGTAACGAATTAGGTTAAGAAGGGCGCCTCTCTCGAGCCTATCGGTTAACTATTGCTAACTATCGTAGAAGCGGCTATTTAACTATTATAGAAGTAGCAATTTTGCAGTAGAAGAGACTATTGTATAGACTAAGAGTTATTGCTATAGAATTGCTATATAATTACCGCTTTCTACGACTATAGCGGAAGGCCTATCTACGCTAATTACTATCTCGTCGACCTCGTTATTGTCTAGTAAACCGGTCCGGATCGTACGTCAATCCGTATTTAGGCACATTGAACAGCTACTCTCGAATATCGATAATATTATATAGAATGCGATCCGGCCTAAAGAACGACGACGGCGGCGGCGGCACTAGTTTAGACATTATAACGATAAGGATGAGAGCTATAAGATACCATTGTAGCTATTAGAAAGAGCCTGGTTTATATAATAAGAATGCACTTACAAAGAGCCGCGGAGGTGCTAGAGGTGCGGTTAGAACTAGCAGTATAACCGAGAAGGTTATTACGGTACCAGAAGAGGATAAGCACCGTCAAATACTAAGCCAACACTACTGAATCAGTAGATAACGCCCTCCGGAAGGTAACTACTAATCGAAACAGTAGTACGCTAAATTTCCTGACATCCAAGAGGACCTCTCGGCAGTACCAGAGAAAGCGCGCTCAGCACACACTTCTGTCAAACTCGTGGACTCGAAAGGCTGGTCTGGTCTCAGCCGAACCATGAGCACCTTACTCGTTGTCGCGATTCGATTTGAGCGCTTCCCTGCAAATGTTCTACCATGCGGTGTCGCGTGCTGCTACAACGTGGGCGACAGAATCCGTCCGTTTCTTCTTGCTTCTGACTATAGCTGCAACGGCTTCGCAACGAATCCGCTAGAAGCTCATGTCAGGTCGGACACTCGAATCATGTTCCATGCAGCCATGCTTCGACTAATGTTCTTGACAATTGCAAGACACAAGGAAGAACTCGAAGTTATCAACAAGCCACCAAAACGTCAAAACCAGCATCTCGAAGTCGGTTCTCGCTAGAAAGAAAAACCAGACCGGAATCCATATTTGGTGGAGCAGCAACAGGCCAAAGATCCCGTACAGGTCCGCGATCGAGAACTCTTCGTTAGCACTCAAACATCTTGAGCGTGCTAACATTCAGCCTACTCCATTTCTTGCCACTGCTCAAGCAATGCAGAAACTGCATCGGCCAGTACACATGGTACAGTGCGAACCAGGGCAAAGGGTCCCAGACCTCATACGTACCATCGTTCCAAGACAAGACGTGCTCTGCGAAAGCGCGTAGCCCATGCAAGAGCTCCGAGAAAGACGTTTGTCCTCGAAGCAAACCTATGACTGGCGCTAGTACGAACTCGACGAGGTCGTGACCGATCCAATAGTATCGATGAGTTCGAAGAGGTGTTACGATGGGTTTCATCTGGTTATCTGACGACTCGTCCAGTAAGTCCAAATAACCATCGATCAGCTCCGGTGTTCCATTGAATAGGCAGACGGCTGTGTGTGCTCTAGGATTGCATTCAATAGGGTACAGCACAATCTCGTCAGGAATAGTGGGCTTGGAATCCTCCACCAAGAAGTCGAAAGACAGGTGTCCGGTAAAGTCCTTCCCACTCCTTGCAGCGTAAGTCTCAGTGAACTTCAGCATCGCCTTGCTCAGACTCGAGTCCGCCGGCAGAGCTGCGTAATGCATCAAGAGTTCCGACGAAGGACATGCCAGAAAAGCTTTCACTTTCCCTCGCACGACTAACGAATGCGTACAGAACTCCTCCCCACGCACAAATTGCTGCATAATCCAAGACTTATCCTTCGAAATAGATTTCTCGATCCTCGACAAACTCGCCAAAGTCTCCTTCTCACTCTCCTTCGGCAGCAATACACCCCCACGATTTACATCATCCATACCAATCGTCTTCAACAAATACATCCTCCCAGCCGGAGCTTTTCTCAGTGTAGCTTCTACATCTCCCCGACTCGTAACCGTATGCGTTTCAGGAACATTCAACCCCAATTCCCTCGTCCTTTGAATAAACGCATCCTTCTCATGCAACGTCCGCGTATCCGCAGCCCCAAACTGAACAACCCGACACTTCGTCCTCTTTTCCACAATCTCTTTCGCCTCGCCATCCTCAACCGCCGACGCAACTCCCGAACAACAAACCCAAATCTCAACTTTCTCTTTCAAAATCACGTCCAAAAGTCCTTGGATATATCCTCCTCCTCCTCCTCCTCCTTCAGATGGCTTTCGAAGTCGATAAAACTTCTCCACCGCGCACGAAAACCTTCCAATCCCGAACTTGTCGAAATCCGCGCCGATGACTCTGTGACCCGCCAGGTGGAAATTTCGGGCGAGGGAGAGGCCTTTGGTCATTCCGACTCCAGTGACCAGGATCGTTTTGGGGTGTTTGGAGGGTTGGATTCTTGCCGAGGCTTTTCTTCCGGTGGTGATGAGGCGGGCGTAGCTTAAGGATAGGATTGTGAGATCTAGGGGTAGGAATAGCAGGCTCAGGATGATGAGAGAGAGGTTTTGTAGGGCGTGAGCTCGCCGGGGGGAGTTTGTGTCGAGGGCCATTGTGATGGATGCATTCGGGATTCGAGGGGTTGCTGGATCTCTTGGGGGAAATTTCGTAAAGGTAGGAGCTTTGTAGCTGTGAATGAAAAGAGTGAATCCGAGTGGTAGCTATGTGGACACGAGTCAAGTCAAGTCTAGAGGCTCAGAACGTGGTTCGTCTGAACGCCCTGCATGAAAGGAGGGATTGTAAGCGTCACACTTGCATATATACAACCTCACGATGACGACGTGACACGAAAAATTTGTGCTCAATGCCCCGCGAATTGTTGTTGACCGCTTTCCTGCAATGGTTAGTCCTATGGCTTGTTGACAATACGACATTTAGACAAAAATTGGAATCGCAATAAAGTTTTGCAATTCGTTTTTATTGTATCACAGAGAAACTCATTGATTCGTGATAGTGTCCAAGAATGTTTTTTTTTCTCGATCGGGCTACAGAAAATGCACAGCATTAACCTGCTGGTGGGTATCTCGCTCAGTGAACGCCGTTAACACCATTGGTACCGTTCATGATACCATTTGGCTTCTTCTGCAGGCCATCAACACCCTCTGGGCCTGATGCTGCCTTTGTCGCCGACTTTACGCCGTTGACAGAGACGCCATTTGCGTGTCCGTTGATACCATTGGCATGCCCATTAGCATGACCATTGGCGCCGTTCATCTCAGTCGTATCGTCGTTCAAAACATTAATCTTCTTCAAGCCATTGCTGACGCCGTTGGTCTCGACAGGCGCGTCGTTGAGAGTGTAGCCAGTATCGCTGCTGTCAACGAAGGCCTCAAGACCCTCACCATTACGCGGGTAGGTCCTGCAGACTTCCTTGTGCTTGCGGAGAGCGGCGTGCATTTCCTCGGTAGTCACGTCGTTGAGGAAGACGCATGATCCCAGTGGGCTTGGGATGGCCGCACGGAGCTTGCCATCTCGTGTTTTCAAGATGGCCTTGGTGCCCTTGTCGAGGATATCCTCGTTGAATTGGTGGTGGTCCATGGAAAGACCGACACGTGAGAAGAGGTCAAGAAGACGCCTGTAGTCCTTCTCTGGGAGATTACCACGCATGTGGGCAAGCGTGGCAGAGTATGCCATATCAATAGAGATGGCGTGACCGTGGCGGAGTGGCACATCGGGAACGAGTTCGTGCAGTGGTGACCATCTGTGCAAATGTCAGTCAAGGAACCGGTGGTGGCGTTTCAATTTCCACCTACGTGTGACCGTAAGCAATAACTCTGTCAAGCCCAATCTCATGCAAGTTGGGCGTCTCAAGCTTCAACATCTCATAGATGCCAGCCCTGTTGATCTCGTCACATGCCTTGCGGACTTCCTGTGAAGCACCATCTGTGCGGCCGAAGCCGGTTTCGATGATCTCGGTGGAATACTTGTCCAGCAAGTCGAACGTAGGGAGGTGAGCGCAAGAAGAAATCTTGATCAGCTCGGCGAAACCATTTCTGATCTGCGCCTTTGGAAGTGTTCGCAAGAAGGTGAAATCGAGGAAGGTGTGGATGGGGGCGTGGTAAGCTCCGAGTCGATTCTTGTAATTGCCGTAGTTGACAGCAACTTTGATCGAGACTGAAGCATCGATGAGGCCAATAACAGTTGTTGGAATGCGGATGTAGTTGGTGTTGCGGCGGTAGGCGGCACAGGCGAAGCTGTCATCAATAGTCAACCAGAGCAATTTCAAATGGTGATCACGGCCGGAATGGTCCTATATATCCGGAAACGGAAATCCTTACTCACCCAGCGACATCTGTAACCAAACCACCTCCGATGACCAACACTGGCTCCTTCCTGAAGATGCCAAACTTGTTCATTGAATCAACAATGCTCAAGAAAGTGTCGATGCTCTTGGCCTTCTCGCCAATCATGGTCTTGTGCACATCGAGCTGAATGTTGTAGTGGTCAAAGTAGCGCTGCATCTGCTCGCCGTAGACACTGAAAATATTCATGTCCATGACAGCTAAGCAACGACCCCAACGCTCGTAGCACTTAGCAAGATCCGGCTTGCTGGTATCGAAGACATTGTCGATGAAGGTGAAATCATATTCGATCTTCTCGTAGCCTTCGACGTGGAAGCCTTTGGTGGTCTCAGCCACGGTGGCCTTCAAGTCAGACATGATGGCAGGGTGGTCGGGGTGTATACTCTTGAAGAAACGAAAGTCTCCGAGAATTCTTGCCAATTGTATGAACAACAGAAGAGCCCAAGGAAAGGAGCTCTTTGAGGGTGGGGGATTGGAGGGACAAGGTGAAGAAGGGTCGAAGGGTCAAAGCGGCAGACAGCAGTCTTATATCCAGTCTCTAGCTCATCTTGGGGCCGCATTGCTCGCTTGCAAATTGCTTGTCAAAGAGTAATTGCATGCCGTACTTCGCCGAAAATTGTTGACCTGGAAACACCGCATGAGGCAGCTTAGATGCAGGTCCGCAGAGAGAAGCGGGTACGACAGTTCGTCTAGTCGCAGGCAACGATCAGGAAGCACTCTTGCAAGCAGAAGCATGAACCAGAATTCTGGACCGTCCTGAGCCACATGCGGCCTTAGAGAGCTCCTAGCGGTGTGTTTGGACCGTAGTCATGATGTCGTCTAAACTCGCAGAGAATGATTCCGAGATGACGCGAAGACGTGTCGCGGAAGAAGTAGATTGTCCCTATGCGGCTACACCATTATTCTAGCACGTGGAGACTGCACGCCATTGCTCGTCTCGGCCGGCTCCAAACGACCGGAGCCACTGCCGCTCGATCTATATAAGATCTAAGATCTTAGCTCATTTTGGTACCGAGATATGGCTGGATCAATGTCGGAGCCGCCTGGACCTGCAAGCGGAGCAATGCAGAAAGATGTGATAAGATGGGCGTCATGATGTCAAAGACTGTTCCTGTGCCGAAATCTCAACTTGCGTCTGACTTGGCGATTGTTGTTCTGGTATTTGTTCATGTGTTCAATGTCGGGTCGTACAGCTGTTGAAGGTGGTCCCTAGTGACGACATTGACTTTTCTTGGCCCAATTGGCGCAGTAATGGTGATACAATATGTGTATTGATGTGGAGCAGCACCACTCGGCATAATCCTCACACCATTGTCTCCTCTCGCCGCATCAAGCTGCATTGGTTGGTGTGAGGCTGGAATGTGGCTTGCTCTACTGCTCTTGTGTGGAATGTGGGTTGTTCATTCTTCAGCTTCCGAATGCAGGGACATGAATAAGACAAGATATTCTCATGGATGCGGGCAAAGTGGAGCCTGCAGCTTGTGAGGGAGGCATTGTCCACGCTTCAGGGGCGTCCCTCAATCAAACAAATCAGGGTAGGTGGAGTCGATTTGCGAACGAGATACAAGCCGTTCGAGACAGGCCGTATGGAAGAGGTGGGAGGTGAAGGAAAAGGAGCAGAGAGATAACTGATCGTCGAAGTCTTCGACCCCTGGCGGAACCCCGAACCCCTCGAGAGTCTTGGCGTGGCAGAAAACGAACATATCCACGACCTTGGAGTCGTAGAATCACGCCGAGAGCCTGCACGTACGCGTATGCCCGTATGCCCGTACTCTACTGGAAGATCCCATGCCGCAAGACCATACGAAGCAGCTATGAGAAATAGATGCGTGGGCGTAAAGTAGCCTTCGATTTAGATTAGATACGGAAAAAAAGAGTCGAGAACGAGGCATACAGTAGCAGCGAATAGTTGCTCTACCTCCGACTTGAAAGATGGATGCCTCGACAGTATGCTTAACAATCGAGCGACCCACTAAGCACGCACAAGACAGTTTCTACGCCTTGCAAGAGATGAGAATACGACGCGCAGCAGAGTAGGGCTGCCATTCTGCGGGATACCAGTGGCCTGGTCTGGAACTGAACAATACTGTTTCTCTCTCACGAGCCGTCTACCTTCAATCAAGCGGAATTTGAGGTCTCTACAGCTCATTGCCCTGAGACGGCATGCATCGCAAGCTTATGCAAAATGCGAAGTGCTATTCTACTAGCCATAGCAAGCAAAACGTCAGTCAAGGCGAGAGAATCGCCACCATCCACCCACGAGTACCTCGCAAGTCCCGAAGAGACGGGAAGGCAACACAATGCAAATTGGAGCGAAGCATTGCTCGGGACTTCTGGCTCGAAAATCCTGTTACTACTGCTTGCTGTAATGGAGAACAAATTCGTCCTCTATCCCAAATCTCACTTCTCCTCGTCCCCTCTCTTAATTCATCTCCGACCTTGCGAAGAATAGGTGGTAAGTGTGCATCTGCCCTCATCGGCCCTGCTGATTCCAGAGAGAAATTCATTCGGAGGGACCATTTATGAGAGGATCACATTCGTTACTTCACGATTTGTTGACATTAACCTTGTCTAGCGAGTTTCCCCCGGAAACCTCGACCTACACCCCTCTACCCGAGTGTCTCGCTAAGGGAGGGTGCTCACGACGGGATGCGTTGGCCGTTAGAGAGGGTTGTATGAACACTCGGCTTCGCCCCAAGCACCGCAGTGGCACGAGTTCAAGCGGAGCTGCGACTTCCTCATTCAACGCAGGTGAGCGAGATCGTAATTTCACCAGTCTCGATTCATGAACTGGATCAAACTTGGGATCCTACAACTTTGCCACAAGCACCGCGGTATCAAGATTTCAAGCGAAGCTCTTGAGACAAGGATTGAATTTGGGTGAGCGAAGCCTTCTTCAAAGATGAATCCACATCAAAATCTTCACGAGGCGAAAGAGACATAATGACCATTGTCTCGGAATTAAGCAGCACAAGACGCTTTTACGAGATCGAAGACGATGCGGTATCATCGATTACAGACCTCTAAATTCCTGCCTCTTCGAAGCTACCAATTGTCACGCGAGGGACGAATCAGTAGGTCAGCAATGGTATGGTATTGGTGAAGTATCTACGGTGCTGGAAGTATGTACCAGGCCGACGTGTCCGGCGCCTGCCGTAACAGCACCCCCGTCCGTAAGAACGAAAGCTAGCGTACTAGGACAGCCGTGCCCCTTCTTCGCGTACTTATTCCTACCCTCCGTTTTCCTTACCTAATATATCTTATAAGTATAGTACTTCTTAGGAAGATTCTCTCGCTCTATTATCCTACCGCTAATTCTAATTACGCCTACTAGTAGGTGCAAATTCTAATAAACGCCTTTGCCTCGAAGCCTAATTTATCTTCTTATAACTCCTAGCTCTAATATCGATAGTAAAATCTAGATTAAGTACTATACTCTAGAGGGTCCGTAAACTTAAGTACTAGATTAGTAACCTTCCTAATCTCGCTATTCCTACTTAGAACCTATACTCTACCCTTATACTCCTTCCCTCTATAACTATCTTAACCCTAAGAATAAACTTTCCCTATCGCTCTCGTCTTACTAGGGAATCTCTCTCTAAACTAAATATTTCTTTAAATCGCGGCTTCACACCGCTACAATCAGGCACCAGCACCTACTGTCGTGCACAGACCACCTGCCAAACCTCACTTGCATCTTGTGACAGCCAAGCACCAACAACCTCACCACTTCAACTTCCAACTTCCACCACCATGCGCCAAAACCCCAACATCCCCCTCCCATCGCACATCTTCCCAACTCAAACCACGCAACAACCATGCCACCACCCTCCGAGTCTCAATCCAAACGCTTTTTTCCGCCACCTCCAGACCCCTCCATCTTCAGCCTCCCCCTCGACCACGAAACCCGCGACTGCCACCTGACCTCCATCCTCGCGCACAAAAACAGCCACTACTTGTACGAAGTGTCATTCTCCGGCTCGCGCTCCGGCTGGCGCGGAAAAATCCAAGTGCCCGAAGAAAAACTCGATCGTGGTGCTCAACGCGCATGGAAAACCCACTGCACTTCAGCCCCCCTAAACGGTGCCGGGTCCGTCCTGAAGATCCCGAAATCAGAAGATACGAAAGGCGTCGCGAGATTTTTGGATCTGGTTTCGGAAACGACGAGTCCCGGGAGTGGGAAAGAAATCTATGTCAGGGGTTTGGAGGTTGAGTTTAAAGGGGCGAAGTATTCGGGTGAGGTGGTTTTGTTGAAGGATGATCCGGCGATTAAGGAGATGGTTGGATGGGCGAGGGATCGGTTGGATGCGAGGGAGAGTATTGAAGAAGGGGATGGGGATGGGAGCGGGGAGGGACATGTTCATACGGTGGAGTTTTTTGGGGCGGCGCCGAGGAAGGGGAGGAAGAGTGAGGTTGAGATTTGGGAGTTGGAGGGGGGTGAGGTTTTGTTTGCTGGGAAGGCGAGTGTGAGGGGTTTTGAGGAAGGTGAGGATGGGAGGAGGGAGTTGGTGATTGAGGTTAGGATTGAGGGGGAGAGGTATTTCTTAAGAGGAGAGCTGGGGGAGAGGATGAAGGTTGGCAGGTTCTTGGTCGTGAAGCAGGATGAGGTGTAGATGGTCGTTGTGGGGTTGAAATAGCGACTGATCTTTTATGCGCGCTGTCTGTATTCCGCCGCGGGAGTATCGATACTGGTTGAGCCGAACGGTCGAAGCGAAATGTCGATTATGGTACTGGTGTCATAATCAAGCCTCTCGCACAAACAATGTGCACATGCAGCATAGCAGGTGTTGCTTCGCGACCTTGCCGCACTCAGAGCACGGATTCTTTCCCATCGTCGCCGATAATTCGTCAAATCTTTGTTGTAGTTCTGCCAACCAGCGATAGAGGCAAGGCGGACACCGGTCTTTGTGGCATTGACAGTAATTCAGGACATATTTGACATGGTCGTTGCAGACCATGCAGACCCCTATGCGAAACCCGGACACCAGTAGCTTCTCTGTGAGATCGCTCGCGTCCATGATGATGGTAAATTGATGTGGAATATACTTTTCATTGCCTGGATCGTGCGAGTGGGCTTGACAATGAATTTCTGGCAGGCAAGCGAAGTTTACACGGCGCGTGATTCGTCCGGTTGTATCGGGAGCAGTTTCGCCATATCCTGCGATCATGATGTGAGGTCCTATAAAGATGCCGAAACCCATGTTTTCGCTGCTGACAGCAAGCCTGGTCTTCAGGTCGTCGGCATTGCCGCTGCTCGTGTTGGGCGCTTCAGTCTGCCCGTCTTCCAAATGCTTCTTGGCGTCTAGGATATACTCCTCTTGTGATTGAGTCATATTGTCTCCCTCTCCAGGTTCGTAATTCTCGCTCGCACCACCAGCAGCAGTGCCATGGTCAGAAAAGCCGGCGACTCCCAGATTTTCGTTGAGACCAGAACTTGCAGCTTCTGGGTGGTCGGCATTCCCGGCGGTGATTCCATTGAGGAGCTCAGTATGGAAGCCTTTGGATTGATTTATCATTCTCAGAAGATTCTTATTCTCCTCCACAACCTTCTCGATGTAACCCTGCGTTGTCGTGTCATAAGGCATATATTTGTCCGCCACTCGAAGCAGAGCGATGTAGCTTTCTTGTGTAGCAAGCCAGGCGGAGAGGCTTCCTTGCACCGCTTCGAATCGAGTGTTCAATTCCGCCACGGCTTCGGCTTTCGACTTGATGAGCTGTTGCAACTGTGAATCGTCGATATGGCTCAGAGGAGAGTCCATGTGTTTTGGATAAGACATGCCGAGTGCTAAGTTTGCTTGGATCGGCACGAGGGCTGTGGGTTATGTGGTTGTCAAGGAGCGTGTCAAGAATGACTGACGGGCATGGCATGGCTTGCAGTGGTCTTGCTTTCCGATTGGAAGGTGCCTTGCAAATTGAGGAGTGGCAGGAATAGCTTGCGATTGAGGCCCTTTCCTTCTGATAGCAGTCATGTAGGAAGGCATGCATTTAGAGCGTGATCTTCGAGCACGTTTCGACTCTTGATGAAGACCGTCCACATGATTCGGATAGACTTATCGCAGCCGCCAGACTGTCTTCATCAGCAATTCTGATATCGATACCTCACGGGAGAATGCAGTGAAACTCACCAGTGCCATCACTCGTCCCATTGATACACAGCAATGGATGCATCGGCCTTCGCAGATCTCTCTCCAAGTCTCTCTTCCGTGGCTTTCTTGGCATCTTTCTTGACCTTCTCCATATTGGAAAGGCCTGCCCTGGCGTCCGCACCGCCGATATCTGCCATGGTCTCCAAGCACTTGCACCAGCCATTGTAATCTATGTGGTCTCGAATCATTCCGAAGCCACCTTCCTTGCCGTAGAAGATGTCGCCGATAGCATCAAAGGCATACTTGTGCATCCAGACGCTGATGTCAAAGACTGCACGAGTGGCAGCATATCGGTCCATTTGTGCGACGAAAAGGTCTACAACACGGCCAGCACAAGGCTCATACTGTAGCTCGATATGGCGCGTTGTGTGTAGGATCCTGCGCAATTCCGCCTCGAAGGGGTGCAAGTGATGGAAGCAAAAAAGGATGCCTGAGTCATCCTCGGACCTGAGTCCGTTCAGTTCTTGACTCAGCAAACAACTGCAACCTCATCGCCGTCAAAATTCGTCGCCATGGGCCAGAGCCAGTCATCGTCTGATGGTGGTGCTGGCGCTGCTGTCGAGGTCAAGACCAGCTACTACACTGTGCTCGGAGTGGAGCGGATCGCCACAGACGAAGAAATCAAGAAAGCGTACCGGAAGAAAGCCTTGGAGCTTCACCCCGACCGCAATTATGGCAATGAAGAACACGCCACCCAGACCTTCGCCGAGGTGCAGTCTGCATATGAAGTGCTCTCAGACCCCCAAGAACGCGCATGGTATGACAGCCATGAATCGGCGATTTTGAGAGGTGGCGAGCCAGGCGACGGCAATGCTCCCGTCTACCACGACGTCAAAGTCACGAGCGCCGATGATCTGGCACGCATCATAGGCAAGTTCAACAAAAACGTCGAGTTCACAGATTCTCCGTCCGGATTTTTCGGATTCCTGCGAGAAACGTTTGAGCATCTTGCCAAGGAAGAAGAGGTCGCAGCTCAGTGGGAAGATGCCGAGTTCCTCGAGTATCCCACGTTCGGCCACAAGGATGATGAGTATCAAGATGTGGTCAAGAGCTTCTACGCTGTCTGGTCGGGCTTCACTACTGTAAAGTCATTCTCGTGGTGCGATCGGTATCGAGTCTCGGAAGCACCAGACAGATTCATACGGCGGCGCATGGAGCAAGAAAATGCCAAGCTTCGCAAAGATGCCAAAGCGGAGTTCAACGAGGCCGTGCGATCGCTCGTGCAGTTCGTGAAGAAGCGAGACCCGAGATTCGTGCCAAATACACAGACCGAAGAAGAGCGACAGAAAGCTTTGCGAGATGCCGCAGCTGCCCAGCGCAAGAGGGCGCAGGAAGCGAACGCTGCGAAAACGAACGAAGCTGTGCCGGAGTGGACGATGTCTCGAGATCCCGCGGAAGATGAGCTTGAGGGCACTTTCTCGGAATCAGAGGTGGAGGAGGAGGTCTTCGAGTGCGTGGCTTGCAATAAAATCTTCAAGAGTGAAAAGCAGATGGATGCGCATGAGAAGAGCAAGAAGCATCAAAAGGCGATTAAAGAGCTGCAGAAGAGGATGCGGAAGCAGAATGCTCATCTCCATCTTGACGAGGAACCTATCTCGAGTGGTGCTGTGACACCAGATGCTGATGGCGACGAGGAAGAAGAAGAAATTCTGGACGATCTTGCTGCAGAAATCGAAGATCACGATGTTCGTGAGAATGGCGCGGCAGCAGAGCATAGTGAAGAGAACGAAAACGATGAAGAGCTTTCCGAAGCTGCCAAATCAGACGAAGACGATGACCCGCAAAAAGACTCTGGATCAACCCAGCAGCAGCACAACTCCACACCCCCAGCCTCCGAATCAGAAGATGAAAACGACGAATACGCCCCCCGAGAAACCATAGCAGCACGCCTCGCCTCCACATCCCTCCATGAACCCTCAACCACAGACACCCATTCTTCACCCCTAGACACACCCACCCCAACAACAGCCACCACCTCGGAAACCGATCTCCCCTCATCCCAACCTGCTGCACAAAAGAAACTCGGCAAAGCCGCCCAAAAACGCGCCAAAAAAGCCGCAGCAAAAGAACAAACATCGACAACACCAGAAAATGATCCGGCTTCTCCTCACAAATGTCAAGGCTGTGATGCGAACTTTTTATCAAAAACAAAACTTTTCGAACATTTGAGGGAGAATCCGAAACATGCTGTGCTTAAGAATGTGAGTTTGGGTGGGAAAGGGGGAAGGAAGGGGAAGAGATGAGGGCTTGGTAGCTCTGTGGGAGGCGTGAGTTCGGGGAAGGGGAAGGGGAAGGCTGTTTGCGAGGGAATGACGAATAGATAATAGAGGTAGTAACAACAATTACCTATACTTATTCATTCATTCTCTAAGCGCTTCGCTAAAGCTTTGTGTTTAGCAATCGCTGTTTGTAAGGATATAAGCTTAGTATCGGACTAGACATAGGAGAGTCGAAATTAAAGCAAAGCAAAAAGGAAGAAAGAAGGAAGGCTATACTTACTCTATAACTCTTACTTTCTAGCTACTAGTAGCTCGCTCTACGATAGCTGCGTACCTAGCAACCGCTATTTATAAGGTAATTAGCCTAGGAATAAATAAGAAAACGGAGTATATAGCGTAGGGATAATAAGATAATAAGAGAAAGATACTATACTATACTTACCCTACGACTATAGTATAAAGCAATAAGGCTAGTATAGATAGAGAGATAGAGGTATATAGTAGTAACAAGCCGTACTTACTTTTTTTGCCCGCTCTACGGAAAGTATAACTATATAAGCGTATAAAAGGCGATAAGACTCGATATTAGAGTCTAAGAGAGAAAGAAAGATCCTATACTTACTCTATATCCTTTCTCCGAAGACTATATACTTTGTAACCGCTATACGTAAGGCTATAAGTCTAGTTATAGTATCGATAGGGAGATAGAAAGAAAGAGAATATATTTACTCTCTAACTACTCTACGAAAGCTACGTACTTACGAGTCGCTATCTATAAGGCAATAAGCCTAGTTAAGATAAAGAGAAAGAGAAGGAGTAAGAGAAAAAAAAGGAAAATAATATACTTACTCTACGACCGCTTTATAAAAGCAGCAAGCTATATACTTACGAGCTACTATCTATAAGATAACGAGCCGAGATATAGACCGAAGATAGAACTATATAGCGTAGTAGTATAATAGTAGAGAAAAGACGCTATTCTTACTTTATAAAACCCGTATATCCGCTAACTACTATATACGACTTAATAAGCCTAGGAGACAGATTTATATATAGCGGCGACGAGATATTAAAGATAAAGTAATAGTAAGTAGCAAGCTTACTCTCTAGCCGCTCTACGGGAGCTATATATACTTACGAAGTACTATATACGAGGCGATAAGTATAGGAGATAGAGCGGCGACGAGATAATACGAAGAAGAAAGTAAGAAAGACGCTATACTTATTCTACGACCGCTCCGCAAAAGTTGTATACTTAGCAAGCGCTATATACGACGTAACGAGCCTAGGAGACGGCACTGCACAGAGCGACAAGGAGATAAAACGAAGAAATTGAATACGGAGTGACTTAATTCATTACTCACCCTCGCATTCACCTACCCAACCTCAACTCCAAACCCAAACCACCATTTCACACCTCCAATCGACCCATTAGCCCCATAGACCCCCTATCCGAGCCAGAGCTAATCCACAACCTTCAACATCCGATACCCCTCATGACCCATCACCCTAGCGACTGAATCATGCTTCCTCTCCTTCCCAAACCCCACCTCCCCACTCTTCTCCCATTTCCTACGTGCTTCGTAATCTCGATACCCATCAAACCGCTCAAGATCCTTCCTCCGAAAAACCTCCTCGTACCGCTTCATCGCCAGCTCGGGAACGTTCGCATACACAATTTTCTCAAACGTCTGGGCCGAGATGTCGCGCTCGACGATTTGGAGATGGGCTCGGAGTTTCGAGAGGGTGGAGGTTTGGTATGAGTTGCGAGCGTGCTTCAAGTAGAGGGTGCGGTCGGCGGCGGGGTCGACGGAGTCGGGACAGACGGATGAGAAGGGGTAGAGGGTTTCGGCGATGGAGGTGACGATGCAGGTTTGTTTGTCGTTGGAGCCTTTGTTTGACGGGGCCCATTTGGCGCAGAGGGAGATGGCGGCCTTGCGGTCTGAGTGGAGGTGGTCGAGGTCCAGTTTGAGTTGGTCGACGAATAGGCGAGCGATGGTCAGGTGTAAGGCTTTGTACTTCGAACTGGTGTTTAGCTTTGCGAGAGCGGTGTCGTGGTAAGCCTCTCTGGTGTGCTGGTATCGACCTGGAGTCCAGTCCCTCGTAGCGGGCTTGGAACCGTTCTGAGACCTCTTGCGACGCTTTCCGTCAATGTGAATGTAGATGAGTCTGTCTCCAGCGCCTGGATTCGTGACGAGAGCAAATTTGCCGCCTACACGAAGTTCACCTCGGACGGCCAGTGCCAAGATGTTGAGCGGATCTTTCCAGTAGCCGTGAGAGAGTCCGTTCTTGACGTCGAGTTCGGAGTCACTTTCATCCTTCTCGATCTTTCGCTTCTTGGAAGGTGGCTCGGTGGCGTCAGTTCCCTCATCTTCATCATCTTCATCACCTTCATCATTTTCATCACCTTCATCATCTTCATCATCTTCATCATCTTCATCACCTTCATCATCTTCATCATCTTCATTAGTCATGGCGAAGTCGCTCTCATAATGCTTTGCGGCAGACTTGTCAATATCCTTCGACGTGCGCGCAGAGGCAGTGTCAGGCTGCGCTTCTGGCTTTGGCGGCTTCTTTGGGATGACGGGCTGAACAAGCCATGGCAAGTTGACAAGAAGAGTGGCGGGATGGGTCTCGTACAGCCAGCCGATAGCGCGATAGAAGGTCTCGCGGCTGGCGTCGCCCAGATGAATGGAGCGGGCGTTCCAGATGATCTTGAGCGTGGCATTCGGGTCAATGTCCCATGCTCTATCGAGTGCTTTCTTGAGTTTCTTGCCCTTCAGGCCGGTCTTGAGGCGGTAGAACAGGGCGCTTAGAGTGTAATGGGTGGCGTGGCTATTCTCGGTCAGCATATTGCCATCACGCTCGTCAAAGCTTGGTGTAGCAGCGAGCAGTCCGGTCACGAAGGCGGATCCGGATCCAGTGGCAGTGGCAGTGGCGGTGGCAGGCATTGGCGCATTCTCCTTGGTTTGGCTGTCCTTCGCGGACAAGCGATTGCTGATGTGGGCCAGGGGTTTATTGCCGTAAGCGACCAAAGACAGAACATGCTGCTCGAAGTCGGCGCGTGGCAGCTTCAGTTCTGGCATGTCCGGCAGCAGGACCGGAAAGTTGGACTGGACCATGGAGTGGTGAGGGTCCGACATGGTGATGGTGTCTTCCTGGCGCTCCAGATGTTGTCAAAGCAATGTGTGTGACAAGAAGGTGAATGTGGGTGTGGGTGTGTGTGTAGGTGATGAAGATTCTGAAGTTCGACTTCACCGTTTGAAGTGAGCTTGCGGGTGGCCGTTGAAAGCTTGTTTCATTTGCAGCTGGTTCGAGTCGATGTAAGGCAAGAACGGGTGTCAAACGCCAAGTTGGACATGGGAGACGAGTTGAAAGGCGCTGAAAGGCAAGGCGAGGTGGCCGGGAATGGCTATATGCCCATGATGCCCACGCCCATAGGCCACTGGCATGTTGGTCGCCACATACCGAGTCAACACTCAGCCTGATGTGTCGAACGGACGTGAGTGCCAAGCTGCAGTGGCCGTAGTTGCTGAGAAGTCGCCATCACTTCACTTCGCGGTAGATAAACAGTGATGCCTGAAAAGTCTGGACAGGACACGAATGTCGTGGGTTCGAGCCATGCTGCGGGCCAGCCAAAAAAAAACATTTATGCCACCTTTTCACTGATTGTCGCGGTCCAAAAGAAACAGCAAAAGTTCAGGGCGAACTAATGGTTCCAAAGATTGAGAATGCGGCTGGTTGCGGTGGGCCAAGGATTCATCTGGTAAAAGGCAAGGTGAATGCTGATTAACCCAACCGCGCCGTCAATTGGTCGGCGGAAAAGTTCTTGTTTATGTAGCTTGACTGCTTTCCGGCCGAAGTTTCGCCGACGTCGGCGAAACTATGCCCCGGTGCCGAAAAGTAATCGAATGTGGCAATGTGCCCGAAGTCTTGATTTATGCTCGTCTGATCGCTCGCTCGTGGAGACTTTTTTGCAAGATTGTAGAGTGGCATTTTGCTGCTGCTTGAGATTGAGTCTGGAGAAGAGCTTGAAACGCCTGATAGATGTATGCGACAGCTTGTGGCTTTTCTTCACGGCACATTCTGGCGCTGCCGATGCCGACTCTGCCGATGAAGATCGACACAACGCAACATCCGCTTTTGGTCTTCCATTCCAACTTTCCATCATCAACCTCGATACCGGCCAACGTTGATCATGCCTTGGCACTGCTCGCATACAATCTCATCCAAGATACGCGCTGGCAATGCCGCTCACGCCTCACTCTGTATACGCCTGAGGCTCACGCCATGCCATGCTTTGAGACCAGGCGAGATTGTAAGCATCTGACACATTGCCCATACCACTGACTCAGCGCTGCCATCCGCGGCGGTGACGTTACAAAGCTTAAGAACCGACCTCACTGCTACCCAAGCAAAGTTCAGCCATCCCGGAGATGAAAGTCGCGCACCCATCATAAATCCAGGACTCCGCTTCCTGCTCTTCGTCATGCTATAACAACCAGGTTCTTGCACTCTTCCAACCTTTAGCGCCGTGGCTCCTGCGATCGTGCTTCGGTCCTGCCTGCCACATGTCTGTTGTTTCATGCGTTTTGCGACTGCCATTACTCGCCAAATAAGAGATCCCAGTTGGATTATTATACATCGTCACCAGGAGAGCATCATTCCAGCATCATCACCTTTCCTCCCAATTCTGTACCGAGCACATTTCCAAAGAACCAATACAATACGACCACCCAGCAGCCCTACAAACCAAGCATTTCTCCACCCACCCAACAAACGGCCAACATGACAACATACAATCCCCCATCCTTCCCCCACCGCCCGAAGCACCGCAACATCTTCACCGAAATAAAATACCAAATCCACCTCGCCTACTACCGCTACGAAATCAACACCGCACTCTACGTAATGTCTCCCGGCGAGAAGACAGCTTTCAACATCCTCTTCCTCAGCTTGATCATCCTGCTAGCCTCTGGAATCTACTACTACCTCCCGCGAGCGACCGTGTTTGGACTCCACAGATTGGCATACTACTTGACCGGGACACATAAGTTGGTTGCGGCTCCGGGGCCTGATGTCTCTCAAGGGTTTTTGCAACGGACTGTTGCTGGCGAGGCGGTTGCGACTTTGGGTGGCCAGGCGATGAGGGTGGTTAATGCTAGTGGGACGTTGGTGGGGTGAAGGCATGGGTTGGGGAGGGAGGAGTTAAGACATCATTAACCATGAAGCATGAATGGAGGGCTGCAGCACAATCTCGGGCTTCATCAAGCGACAATTTGAGGGAGAGACGTCCTTGCACTGGCCGATGATCGAGAGAAAAACACGACACGAAACGAATGACCAACAATTCCCCGCTCCAGCTTTTTGTCTGTCGAGCACGCGAGTCTTTCCGCATAGCATGGATATGATTTTAGGGAGTTAAAGAATTGGTTACAAGCGGGAGCGAGTGCAGCGAGGACGTTTGGGATGCTTGGCTTGGATAGAATGGAACTTGCTGGGAAGAGCCTCAGAATAGGAGAAAGAGCAGACAGAATCAATAATGAGAAGTGCTATACAGTAAACCTATTCATCCTTCAAGTTTTTGCTGCACTTGCACTTGGACTTGCAGTTGTGTCGTCATTGTCCACCAAGCAAGGCTCAAGCATTTTCAGCGTTCTTTTCTTCTGCCCTGGCCCTTGCAGATCGGACATCTTCGTGCTTGGCGAGGAGGGACTTCAGTAGAAAATATCTTCTTGGCTTCGACAACAATGTTCAGCCTGCCGCGAAGACTATGGCGGCGATCCCTCCGCTTCGAGATAATCGTGAACAGATTCGATCAGGGTTGCGTACACGGACGACTTGCTTTCGAGGACACCGCTACCGTCTTGCTTCTCCTTTAAGTAGACTCCGAGGTGAAAGCACACGTGTACTCCGCGTCAGTAGGTATTGACATGAGAACGTAAGGTTCAATTATGCTTTGCTTACCATTCGGGCGCCCGACATGGCCTGCCAGAACCAGAGACTGCAAAAGGACAAGTCACCGCACGACTCATACACGAACATCGGTAATTCTTCAGTGGTTCTTTCAAAGGCTTCCTTCAGGACTACTCGGCGGGCCAGAGGTTTTTGGCCGCCAGCCTCTCAACCATGACGGAGCTGCCCTTTTCAAGCCTAGACGACGACGACTTCCGCGCATCTCGCACTACGCCAAGCGCAGCGGCACCAAAAACGTCTGGATTCCTCGACCTTCCGGGAGAGCTGCGCAATCACATATATGCCTTGGCACTCGGCGGACAGGAGATCCACATCAACGTGAAACCAGTGCACGAAGAGGAGAGAAAGGCCTTTGTTTCGACCGACAGGCTTCCAAAAGCACAAAGATACGGTCGTACACTGTACCAGCGCTGCCGCCTTCCACCTCCCCAAAGCCACACTCCCTGCGACTGGATCAGATTCCGCCGCACAGTCTGCGAGTGCGCACATGATTTCACCAAAGAATACTCAGACGTCAAGCGCGCAGAGAGCGGAGAACAAACCCCCACCAACAAACCATTCACAACCTACTCCACCAAACACGCCTCATGTTCCGAAAAATTCAAAGGCCGTCACCATTCCCACTCCCGCCAAATGCGCCTCAACAAATCCCCAACCCTCCCACTCAACCTCCTAGCAACTTGCAAAAAAGTGTACGCGGAAGCAGCATTCGTGCCCTTCGCCCACAACACCTTCTCTTTCGCCAGCATCCAAGACTTCCAAGACTTCATCCTCCTCGCCCTCAAGAAATCCCAAGCGGAACTCCTCACCTCCGTCCACATCTTCTCTGCATCGGAATGTCACAGTTCCACATCACCTTTATGGCTTCCGTTGAAACAAGAAACTTTAGATCTCGTGACTGCGCTGGAGGAGATGCGGTTGACGGTGGAGTTTCAGGCGAGGGTTTGGATGGTTCCTGTGGAGGGGAGAGCGAAGCCGAAACAACGAGGACTGAGTGTGAAGGTTTTGTTTGAGTATGGGGATCAGGCGACGGCTGAGGCGCATACGTGGGCTCCGAGGTTGAGGCGGGATTTGGAGGAGATTCTGGGGAAGGGCGCTGATGCGCTTGAGTATGGGTGGGTGCGGTCGAGTCGGATGCACGGGCACGGCGGATGAGGGATGATGACTACTGTTAACAATTGGGAATTGAGGTTGGGGTTCCGTTTGGTGGTGGTGGTAGAGAGTAGATGTCGAGATTTTGATTTGGTTGGTGGCAAAGCTACTCGGAATGAGATGTCATTATTATCAAAAATTCCTCGTTCCATCTCACACCTCCCTGCCCCCTTCCCACCTCCCTTCCGCCCCTGTTTACAGAGCAAGCACAGCCACAAGCCCAACAAAAACCGCCATCCCTCCAGCCGCAACCTGGACAGCAGCACCAGTGTACGGCGTGATGGAAACGCTAGGAGAAGCACCGGAATCACTGCTACTTCCCGAAGCACTGGCTCCGCTTCCCGTATCAGTTTGTGCTGGAGCTTGTGGTTGTCCGTCGCCTAGATTAACATATTAGTATAACATTCTTCACTTATGAATAGGGTGGTTTGGTTAAAATACCAATTTGGCTGACGATAGCTCCGGTTTGAGATGGAGCTTGTGGTTGCCCGTCACCTAGATCGAAATTTTAGCAAAGCATCCTCCACTTCTTCATGGGTGGTGAAATTACCAATCTGGCTAACAACGCCCCCAGTAGCAGTAGATCCAGCACCAGAATCTCCCGTGGCACTCATGCCAGAGCCAGAGTCAGAGCCAGCGGATGTCCCGGCTTGTAGCTGGCCATCTCCTGCGACGAGATTAGAAATGACATTGTATTGAAAAGTGAGTGGGAGGAAAAAACTTACCAATCTGTGAGACGGCTTGTTGAGCAGCAGCCACGCTTGCGAGAGCGATGAGGATGGAAGTCGTCTTCATTTTTGATTTTCTTTGAACGAACGGATGGATGGATGTGGTGTCTGAAACGAAACAAAGAAGAAAGGGAGTGCAAGCAGAAGAAGAAACAGACTCTTTTCTTTTATCGAAACGCCATCGAGGAGATACGAAGGTTACTCCGCAAAATCGTTCGGTTTGAAAAGTGTTAGCGTGTTAGAAAAATGTAGATTGGGATTCGTGCATGGGAATACAAAGTTTGGAAGTTTTTCCTTTCTCCTCACCATGTCTAAGCTTTGCGAGGACGGCTCCGCATACTTCATCGCGATTGATGAGGGGAGGGGATTTTTTCTCTCGTCACGCGCCTCCACATCGCGTCTCTCATTGTGATGGGGGAGGTCGTTGAGTTGGAGAGGAGAGGAGAAGTCATGCTTGCTTGCGGAGTCGACGTTCCGCATGGTCCCGGAAATCTTCACGACGACGACGCGTACCCAATCAGCAGGTGCTCGAAGATGCTGAAGGTCTGGACATCTCGTGATCTTGAAATCTGGTAGTTCGGTCTCGATGATGAGAGAATTTCTGGCGAAAATCACGCCTGCTGCGATCCCAACCACGGCCAGTCTTCCTCAAGGAAACCTTTTCCTCACTCGACGTTTCGTCCTCATATTCATTCATTCATCCTTCACTCCCGCACCGCCATCGCGCGACTCTCCGGCTCGAGATAATTCTCCACCCGAAACTCCTTCATCGAATGGATATCTCTAGCCTTCATAGCTTCAATCGCAACGTCCTTGACCAGCTCATCAGGACAGTCAAAATCCTCTAACCACGATGCTCGACCTCGGTAGACGACATGGTCCACGAGCAAGCGTCTCGCCAAAGATCCCTCGCTTGTATGCCGATAGATCTTGCGGGCACACTTCGTAGGCACCAAACCCTCGAGAAGTTGTGCCATTCTCGCTACAACGAGGTTCTTGAAACGGACGTCTCCGACTCTCTCCCCGTACAGGTAATGCATGGCGATTTCCTCGGGCCAGACTTCTGGCAGTTCGTCCGTCTTCAGAAAGTGCAGATATTCCGGTAAGCTGACGGTATGGACTGCGCCCGATAGATTGATGGAAGTGTAGGTAGAGGCGCGCGCGAGGCGATCACGGAAGTAATGCGACTTCTCGAGGTACTTGTGTTGGATCTTGTGAGATGATACCCCGTCATCTTCAGTGTGCTCGACGTGTATCGTGATGACACTGCCATCGTCGGAACTATCATTGTCAATGCCAAATTCTTACAGCTTGGAGGGAGATACATACTCAGTCAACTCACTGTCAAGTTCGTCGTCGCTGTCGAACTCATCTTCGCTGTCAAGCTCGGCTTCGCTGTTAAGCTTGTAGTCGCTGTCGTCAGCCATGATGGTAGTGGCGATGGCGGTACTTGGTGTTGAGCTGTTGATGTTCTTGCGACGGCGTTGTGAGAAGTTCAAGCTTCAAAGTAGCAATGGAAGAAGTGAGGAAAGTCCAAAGTGAGGCTCGTGGAAATCTCTTGTCACATGCACTGACTTACTATCCGTTGTTTCTTATGCTTTATTATCGCGAAGTGGGCGGCTTCATGGGGCAGCTCGTCAGTCACCAGAGCCAGTGCCAGGTCACCAGCATACTCTAATCCCATCACAGAGTCTTACAACCATCGTAGAACGCAGACTGAGCGTGTCCTCACCATACACGTCTCAGCGGCTTCGCAGATCATTTGTGTCCAGCATGTCTGCCTTGCGCTTTTTGCCCGGCCCCCATTCCTTCTGCCCTTCCTCCCGCTGACGCCCGTATTCTTCCTCGCTCTCATTCTTCGCCATCATCTTGACCACAAGATCTTGCAAGAACTCCTTTGGATATCCCTTCCATTCTCGTTCATTGAACCAATGCGGCCGTCCGTGACAGTAGAAGAAGTCGACGACCATCCTGCGTGCCGCGCTTCCCTTCTCACGTGCGGAGTAGATTGCCGTCACTGCCGGGCTGTGGATGGCTACCTTTTCCGATTTGAGCTGGGCCTGGAGCGCGCAAGCCATAACAGCCGTGAAGTCTGCATCTTTGATTTCGTCGCCGAAAAGATAAGCGAGCGACAACGTGCGGCCGTTGCCATTGACTGTACGACCGGTGACAAGGAAGTGGAAGTAATGCTGGAGCACCTTCGAGCTCATCGCCCGCGCAAGTTTGATGACATGGTTGGCTGGAGACATGGCGGCGAGTTGTGGGATGAAGCATTGCGATTTCTCTAGATGCTCCCGCTGGATGAACAACTTCGCTTGCTCAAAGGCACGATCCATATCATGGAAAAGGACGCTGATAGTATCGTCGGTGGAAAAGCCTTTGTAATCAGTCTCAAGACGCGCAGTGTTTCCCCTTTTTCTGACTTACTCAATCAGCTTCTCGTCGCTAGCCGAGCAATTAGCAGTCGAAATCGTAGCGAGAGTGCTTGCAATGCCGATGACAATCGTAGGAGGTGGTGGGTTTGCAGGCGGAGGAGTATGCAGTGAGATTCAAGCCTGAATGTTAGCGCGAAAGCCGTGCAGCGTTGCACCTTCCGATGTCCATCCGCTTTGACATGCACGGCTGTTTCGCAGTTCACAGATCCTCCCTCCTCACAGCATACCGATCATTCTCATCCAGCAACACCCACTCTCCATCGCCCTCATCCTTCACTCTTCCCATCTTCTCCACGAGCTCATCCACAATCAACCTTGCCACATTCTTACCCATCAGTGCATTCGTCTCCATCGTACTGATGAAGCTATCCATCCCACCGGTATACCAGATTCCATCGTCCAATTTCAGCTCCTCAAATGTGACTCTAGGATACTCGTAGGGATAAGAGTTCCACACCTTCCTGTACATCCACGTCACATCCCTCTTGCTGATCTCATCACCTTGGTTGTCGGGAAGGTGGTCGACGCCAAGAAGCTTTGCAAGCCATGGTGCAGACACTGGCTCGGATGAGAAGATCTTGTATAGGTATTCATCGACTCCGGTATTGGGGCTAATGATCGGGCGGAGGAGGGAGATGGAGAGGAAGCCAGGACTTCCGACCGTCATGTTGCCTTTGCCAGGTGTTTCGGAGTCGGCGAGTGTCGTAAGAATCACTTGGGGTGGATTCTGGTCCGACGCAAGATTGAAGAAGGTCGGCGAGAGGAGGTGTGGGGAGGCAAATAGGGTGACATGGAGGGAGACGTATGGGATCGTGTCTGGAATGTCGGCAGAGGCTGGCAGGGTCATGTTGGAGTATTGATATGGCCCGGCGAGAATGACAATGTCGAAGTCCTCTTCGATGGTCATGCTATCCTCCACGCTTTCAAGCGACAGCGTGTATCCGCCTTCTTCGGTCTTTTGTACCTCTTTCACGCCCGTCTCCAAATGGACAGCAGCACCACTCGCGTGAAGCATTTTGTCAAAGATCCTCCAATTTCCACCCTCCACAGCCACAGCGCCCTCTGTAGCCATGCAGACCATTGCCTCCAGCCCGTGAATGTATTTCAGGTTCTGTGCATAGTTGACTCTTGTGCTCGCTTGCACTACATGCTTCCCAAAGTTTCCTGTAATACCATTCTCACGGATGAACTGCTCGCCGGTAGCCGCGGTGACAGCCAGCAATCCTACATCCTGCGCCGCTTGAGTCAAGCTCTTGAATGGAAACACACCTGGCTCTTCGACATCTTCCTGCGCGTTATACATTCTCAAGAACTTCCCAACCACGCTCTTCATCAACCTCTGCGTCTTGATCGGAGCCATTCCATATTTCCATATGAGCTTAGCTGTATCCCACCAGCCTCCATTGATTTCGAGAACGAATCGCTCTCCGTCCCAGATACCGAGCTCGTTCCCTGGAGTACCTTTCGGATTGTCATTGAAGTCCGTAGTGCTCAGATTGAATTTGGTAATAGCATCGGCAAGAATATGGTTGATTTCGACGAATATACTGGCGCCAAGCTCGACAGGCAATGCAGGGTCATCGTATGCACCGACGGTGGTTGAGCGACCGCCAATGTAATCATTGCGCTCGAAGACAGTGAGGTTGAGGGGCACTCGAGAGGTGATGCCATATTGGTGGAGGTGGTAGGCTGCTGATGAGCCCGCGGCGCCGGCGCCTAGAAACATCGGTCAGCTTATGGACTTCTACAGCATCTACGAGTAGGTGATACCTATAATGGCGATGTTGATGGGTTTGACATCCGCAGCACCGCCATGGTTCGCATTGCTGCCTTGCAGGACAATCTGGTCTGTCTGCTGGGCTGAAATGAGGTTCGGCAGCAACAGTAATGCCGTCGCAAACACATTCGTATACCTCATGATGTGTTAGGGTATTTGTGCCTGTGGTCAGGCATAGGTGAAGGCGTGCTACATGGTCAGCTTGGTATTGTCAATGAGACCGCGTTCGAGTGTGATGTCGTGCAAGGCAGGCAAGCTCTCCACCTTGCTGACTACTGACTGTTCCACACACAATCACACCACCACCACCATATCCGCAGCTAAATTGGAGGCAAACGCCGCTCACTTGACTCCACCAAGCCGCGGATAGCACCATAACAGGCTGAGGTGAGGCATTTATTTGTTTTCAGGCCCCTGCCTCTCGACCTCACCTCCTCGACATACACATCTTCACTCGCGTTTCTATAGAAGATCGTATTTCTACCCCGGCATCTCATTCGCAGGACAGCTGTGGACCATGGCCGGCGCTTCTCGATGGTAGCAACTCCCCCTGGAACGCGAAGACCAACCGTCCGCCCGCCCGCCATCATTGCTCTCCAGTTGCGAGTTCGCAAATGTCTTGAAGAGGAGCACAAGCTACATACCACCCGGTGGAAGCCCTTCAAGTGGTGATACGGTGACTTCAGGAGGATTCAACGCAATGTTGAGAAGCCCAATTCGGGCTGTAGAGACACATACACGCCCCGAGAGCTACGATAGTATCATGGAGAACAGATTTTGGCTCGGGGATGGTCCAAGGACACAAGGAACGATCTGCCAGGTCGAGACAGCGTAGAGTGCATGCCTTGGAGTGGCACTACTTCCAATATGGGCAGGTACTACTGTAACTACTGAATACTAGCAGCCTACAGGAGACATGGCCCCGAACGGTCAAAAGGAGAGATCTACTGGCGCACATTCTCTGTTGCCTATCGGATATGCCGCCAAGCCCTGCGAAAGCCCATAGTACGGTGCATGACATTCTCGACGACCAAACAGCAGTGCGGCAGTTCTCGGTCCGGTCAATCTAGCGATGATTGTTCTTGGCATACAGCATTGGCTGCAGAAATGAACAGATATCGGTATAGGACGGTCCTATAGTGCATTCCTGGACGATAGTCCCAACTCTGACGGCTCGAGCTGCCGAGAGCGCAGCGCCGGTCTGACCACCAAAATCGCCGAGCTGACCACCGCGGTGGTCAGGAACTCTAAAATGACAGGGGGTTAGCCGAGGTTAAGCTAATTGGAATGCGAAACCATTGAGTAAGTTTATTATATTTTTAATAGAATTTAAATGAAATTTCAATAAGAAATAAATAATCTTTTATTTTTTTACCTCTATAATAATTACTATAGGGTAAAGATTTTTTAAAAGGATTTAGAAAGGATTCGGAAAGGATTCGGAAAGGATTCGGAAAGGATTCGGGAAGGATTCGGAAAGGATTTAGAAAGGATTCGGAAAGGATTTAGATAAGAATTAAATAGGAATTAAATACAATTTAAATAGAATTAATATAGTACTCTTAAAAAACAATTTGGAAAGGAATTAGATAATAATTAGATAGAAAGCGGATAGGAATAAAATAGGAATCGGATAGGAATCGGATAGGAATCGGATAGGAATCGGATAGGAACTAGATAGAATTTAAACAGAATCTAAGAAATAGTTAAATTATAGTTTAGCTAACTACTAAATTAGCTATATTTTAAAATTATATTAGCCAATTACTAAGATTCTCTCTAATTAGACTTAGAGACTATAAAATACTATTAAAATAATAAAGAATAATTATAGTAGCTAATATAAATAGAAAATATTAAGAATACAAATAGAATATAAATAGAATAGAAAGTAAATAGAATATAATTTTAAAAATATAAAGGAGTTTAAGAGTTTTAGGGGTAGATTTAGATAGAAATTAAATAAAATTCAAATAGAACTTAATTAAATCTAAATTAAATCTAAATGAAATCTAAATAAATAGGATTCGAATTAGATTCGAATAGGATTTAATTTAATAGGACTCGAAAAGAATTTAACTAGGATTAAAATAGAATATAGAAAGGACTTAGAAAGATTTTAGAAAGGAATTAGATAGGAATCGGATAGGAATCGGATAGGAATCGGATAGGAATCGGATAGGAATCGGATAGGATTCGGATAGGAATCGGATAGGATTCGGATAGGATTTAGATAGGATTCGGATAGAATTTTAGAAATAGTTTAGCTAAATACTAAAATAACTAATTAGCTAGTAGATTAGCTATATTTAAAAATTATATTACTTAATTACTAAGACTTTCTCTAACTAGACTTAGAGACTATTAACTATTTAGATAATAAAAAATAATTATAGTAGCTAATACGAATAGAATATAAAGAAAACAGAATAGAAAGAATTTAGAAAGGATTTATATAGAATTTTAGAAAAACTTAGCTAAGTACTAAATGAAATAACTAAATAGCTTACCTATATAGAAAATATTATTATATTAAAATAATAAGACTTAGTTTAATTAGAAGAAAAATCTACTTTAATAATAGCACTAATTCTAGTAGCGAGTTTAATTAGAATATAAGTAGGATATAGATAGTACTAAAATATACTCCTATAATAAACGAATATAGATTACTAATAATATAGCCCTATATACTAGATATATACCTATATAAAAACACTACTAGATATTATTATACCTAGAATTAGATCTACTACTTAGTTCTACCTAGAACTACTCTAGTAGTATCTAGTTAGAAGTAAAGCTAGGACTATATTTGCCTTCTAGACCTATTTAGTTTCTATATAATTTCTAATTAAATTGTACTAGAATTCTTTAAGAGTCTTATTAAAGTAATTTATTTACTTAGTTATAGCTTATAAAATCATAGCGCTAGGCCTTAACTTATATATACTTCTACTTTTATACTTACTAGGCGTATCTAGTTTTAGATTTATAAGTTTTTTAGTTATTAAAGTTATCTAAAGCTATAGAAATCTACTTTATCTTTTATTCCTTTCCTATTCCTTTCCTATTCCTTTCCTATTCCTTTCCTATTCCTTTCCTATTCCTTTCCTATTCCTTTTCGATTCCTTTTCGATTCCTATTCGATTCCTATTCGATTCCTATTCGATTCCTATTCGATTCCTAGTCGATTCCGATTAACTTTCGGCAAGTGGGGCTAACTTAAGCCGAGGCTACGCACGGTCCACCGTACGGACTACTACGGCTCTATCCGATTGGTCAATTCGGTGGTCAGGTCGGTGATTTCGGTGGTCAGGATTTCTGAGTCCCCGAGCTGCCGATGTCTTGGCAATACCCGAACATGATGCATTTTTGCAGGTGGCGATTCCAAATCGAAGCACTCGTCTCACACTCAACCAATTACTAATCATTGGGAGAATCACAATTGGTCAAACTTCGGTCTATTATTGATTCCAAAAGGTCTGCTGCGCAGGTTCAAGCACGTGGATGAAGAGACAAGCTTTTCGGGGCCAGAACTCTCGGCTATGCTTGGATCCTCTTGAACTCCAGCCTACCCCAGGTCGTCATCTCTTCCCCTTTCCTTTCACTCGTGACATTGGCTTACATTGGCTTGTTTCCTGTGACAAGACCCTCGGCCATCGAGAACACACACTCATGGCAGACGTAAAGCGCAGCCAAGAGGTATATTCTGCGGCGCGAGTGGCAGAATACTGCTAACCATTTGCAGCGCTTGGATGGTCTTACTCGTATTCGAAATAACCAGAGGAAAAGTAGAGCACGCAAGAAGGAATATCTAGAAAGTCTGGAGAGCAAATGGAAGCAATGCGAGGAAGTTGGGATGGAGGCTTCTGCAGAAGTGCAGAGTCTAGCACGTGCAGTTCTCGAGGAGAACAAACATCTTCGGCAACTATTGCAAGAACATGGCATTGCCAAACCGGAGGTTCCCAATCCTTTAGCAGTGTCGAACCTGCAATGGTCTATCGGGAGGAGGCATCCCTGTGGTGGTAGCAGTTGCCGAGGGAAAACTCCAACGAGCCAGTGTCAATCTCCAGGTCGAGTAATCGAACCTCTTGCGCAACCTCCTCCGCTGATGTCGCAACGGCACAATTCTTACAACTCAACTTACACAAGTGCCAGTTCCGGAAAAGACTCCGCAAGTGACGCCTCTCCCGCAGACACCGTCGATCCTCTTGACCGCGCCCTTCCTCTCCCGGCAATGGACGAGTACCATCCCAAATCTGGAAAGCAGCAAAAGAAACCAGTCTCGACAGCCCGTAACTTCCCAAATTCAGGCTACAGCGAACTCACAAGCGGAGACCCAACATATCTTGGATTGCTCGCTACAGCTCGATTACCACATGCTCCTCACTCATCCACAAACCCTCGCGTGGCAAGCATCCTCGCAACTGCACGGCCAAGTCCCGTCCAGGAGATGACTGTCACCGACGACGTCAACAATGGCCACCTCTGCGACGATCTCTATAGTCAAGTACCCGACACCAATGATGTACTACCACCAGACGCTGTTGATTGGGGCACTTTCCCGGATTGCATTCCTTTGGACAATCAACCACAATGACAATTGTGCAAGCGCCAGATGTCCTTGGCGTGGAGCAAGATAGTAGGGCGGCTGATGCTCTCATGTATCAGCAGGGCGAGGCTCACACGATTGTCTACTAAACGATTTCATATACAGCATCGCTATATTTGGGCAGTTTCGGAGTGTGTAGGAAAGTCCTGGGACAGTTACAACACAATACAACAATTCTTTATGATCTTTAGCTTCATCTTCTTCTTCGACAACGCAGAGTTCTTGGTTGGCCACCAAAACCGGAGTATGTGGTCGGATGTGGCTCCGTCGGTTTCTTTCCGCTCACCTGCATATTGAGATCATTGGCTTCTCTACAGCGAAGTCTAACCTTGACGAAAACTTGGAAGCGACACAACTCCTCACGGATCCTGCAGACCATGGAGCCGCCGAATCTAGATGCTCACAGGGCTGATGTTTCGACAGATCACACCCATCACTTTATCCAACGAAGGCCCTCTCACCAGCACAATACAGCTATTATCTTTCAATCATTGCAAGACTGAGTCTGTGGAGAGAGCCGACTTTCGCGCCTGTCAAAAAGCATCTGTGGCACGCTCGTGGCCGCTACGAGCGGATGTTATTCCTTCCACGGAGCGCCAACCCTCACAGCATGTCACTCCCGATGGAGGATGTTAGCTTTGCATTCAGCAAGTTGACAGTACCCATTTCGTCATTGCCAAAAGCTAAGCTTCTGTTGAGTGGCTGTGCAATGTGCAGAGTGCTAGTCATTTCGACGTGATATCGCAGGTAAGCTTTCAGCGAAAGACTTCTTCGTTATTGTCGCAAGTCGTCCTCCCTTCCCAGACAGGCCACGAGCTGTCTGCCACACATGTTTAAATCATGCACACTTTTACAGAATTCGACCAGGCAACACGAGTGTTTGCACGACAAGCAGCTGCGTCTCAGGTGAGTGGTGTACTTGGAATCGGAGCTTGTCGAGGCATGAAGGATAGGATATGGCTAATGCTTGCTTGACATAGAGTGGCGGAAACACCGGTAGCCACCGCGATCAGGGCTCCTCCATATCTTCTCTGGTCTCAACCTTGGTGCCGGTGTTTGTCGTTGCCGCGATTGTGTTCCTGATCTTTCTCGTGCTTCGCAAACGATATCAGCGAGTCTACGCGCCTAGAACATATCTCGCATCTCTGCGACAATGGGAACTAAGTCCAAAGCAGAACAAGGGTGCGTTTGGCTGGCGGCGACAGTATATGGCACTCAAGGATGAATTCGTCATGGGACATGCCTCTCTTGACAACTATTTGTGGCTACGTTTCTTCCGCATGCTGGCAGCCATGTGCGTTGTTGGATGCCTCATCACCTGGCCGATTCTATTCCCGGTCAATGCCACAGGCAATGCGTCCGACGTGAGCGGCCTCGATATTCTATCCTTCAGCAACATCACTCCCGGGCCAAGGTACTACGCGCAGGTCTTCGTTGCGTGGATTTTTCTAGCTTGGGTCATGTTTGTCATCACGAGGGAATCCAAATTTTTCGTTCGCCTCCGCCAGCACTACTACTCATCGCCTTATGAGAGCGCGTGCATCTCCACAAGATCAATTCTGTTCGTCAATGTTCCTGAGGCGATGCGAAATGAGGATGCCATCCGGAAAGAATTCTCTGGGGTTCGAAAGGTCTGGCTCGTGAATGTGCCAGAGGACTTGGCTGAAAAGGTCAAGGATCGTGATACTGCTGCACAGAAGCTGGAAGCTGGAGAGGTGAAGCTGATTCGGAATCATGTCAAGCGGATGGCAAAGGAAAAGAAGAAGGGCAAGAGACAAGAACCGAATGACGTTGAACGAAACGAACCCATTGTCGTGAAGAAGAAGGATCGCCCATCCCACCGTCTCCCGAAGCTCCAATTCCTGCCTATCGGAAAGAAAGTCGACACTGTCGACTGGGCACGAGCAGAGTTGAGCCGACTGTTACCAGAAATCAGGAATGAGCAGAACAAGCTGCGGGATGATAGATCAAGCGTCCAAGGCGCCTGTTTTGTCGAGTTCGAAACTGTGAGAGCTGCGCACATCGCAGTGCAGAAACGTGGCATCAAAAATAAGGCAAAGATAACTCCTAAAGAGATCGGGCCCGCACCTGAGAACGTGGTAAGTCCTAACATTTGAGCTAGATGAAAAGAGGTGGCAGATCGTTAACTGGATAACATAGATCTGGCCCAACATCATCAAGCCATTTTGGAAAGTGCAGCTACTTAATGCTGCATGTACAGCATTCGTCTACTTTCTGTGCATATTCTGGACGATTCCCGTGGCCGTCATTGGAGCCATCACCAACATCGATGTGAGTTCTCCTTCAGCACATCAAGAAACAACAGACTGACGCAAAAGCATAGTATCTCACCAGCGAAGTCCCATTCTTAAGCTTCATCGACAAAATTCCAAAAGTAATCTTAGGTCTCGTAACCGGCCTTCTCCCAGTCCTGTAAGCCACCTCACCTCCCACACCACCACCACCACCACCACCACCACCACCATCTCCTCCACTAATCCCACCCCAGCCTCCTCTCAATCCTAATGACCCTCGTCCCAATCCTCTGCAACACCCTCGCAAAACTCATCGAACCCACGCACCGCGCCATCCAACTAAAAGTCCAAACCTGGTACTTCCCCTTCCAAGTCATCCAAGTCTTCCTCATCACAACCTTCTCCTCCGGCGCCGCCTCCGTAACAGCCCAGATAATCCAAACCCCTCCTTCCGCACCCACACTCCTGGCCCAAAACCTCCCCAAAGCTTCGAATTTTTACATATCCTATTTCATCCTCTTCGGCCTTTTGAGTGCAGCACTGGAAATGTTGAACGTCATGCCGTTGCTCGGATTTCTGGTTCTGGGGAAGTTGATGGACACGACGCCGAGGAAGTTGGTGAGACGGTACATCACCCTCGCGGGCTTGGGCTGGGGATCTCTGTATCCGAAATTCACGAATTTGGGAGTCATCGCGCTCTCGTATTCTTGCATCGCTCCGTTGGTTTTAGGTTTCGCGGCGATGGGCTTCTTTCTGCTTTATTTGGCGTTTCGATATCATGCCCTGTTTACGCTTGGGACGAATGTGTCGACGCGAGGAGAAAGTTATGCGAGAGCTTTGCGACAGTTGATTACGGGGATTTATCTCTGTGAGATTTGTTTGATTGGGTTGTTTGCTATCGGGGTGGCGGAGTCGAAGGAAGCGATTGGGGCTTTGGTTCTGATGGTTGTGTTTTTGTTTGGGACGGTGGGGTGGCAGTTGTGGTTATGGGGGGTGGTGAGGAAGATGGAAGGAGATTTTCCTAGTCACGAGGGGGGAGGAGAGGCTTTTCGTGGATCGATACAAGGGCATGCGGATGGGAAGGGTGGCAATCATACACCTTCTCCTTCTCGCGAACCAACACCGCAACGAAGCTTCGCAGACCGCTTTAAAGCTTTCCTCTTCCCCGAAACTTCTGCGGCGCACGCGGCTCGAATGATTTCTTCGAATTTGGAGGTTTCATCACGGCGCGAGTATACGGAGAAAGAGCATGCTGAGGCATACATACATCCTGCGATTTTCAGGGAGTGTCCTGTGGTGTGGATTGCGAGGGACGAGGGTGGATTGTCGAAACGAGAGATCTTGGAGAGTAGGGAGGAGGTTGGGGAGGGGTTGGAGATGACGGATGAGGGAGCGTGGATTACTCCTCAGGGAAAATTGGAGTGGACTGAAAATCCGAGGGAGGCGCCGATTTGGGAGGGTGATGTGAAGTACTAGTTCTACAGTAGTTGAGGATTTATTTGCCAGTACAGTAGTATTGTTACTGTGTCATGAGGAGCAGAGATGGATGGTAGATGTGCTCGCTATGAGCAATGTGTAATGTAATGCACCGTGTGTCATGCCACGGCCTTTTTCATCGCTTCCCTTTCTTGTCCGTCAGGAGTCGAGCATTGTACTCTTCATCTTCTTCGTCCGTGTTTTGGTCGTCGTCATCGGACTGTGGTTCCCAATTGCCGCCTTCAAGGTACCCGGGCTGGTAATAATTTCCATCACAGGTAGCACTGTTCCCTGTTAGTCCTGCATTTCAGTAGGTGAGGAAGAAAGGTCACTCACTTGAACTCCCTGCTGCAAATCTTGCAGATGGACCCATGATCTCCCGCGAAGGTCACCGTTGTCTCGCCTGAAGTATAGTCCTCGGGAAATTCCTCCTCATCGTAGCCCCATGAACCGCAGAAGGCGTGCTCGTTTCTTTGCTTTGTCGAGCAGATCCCCAAGTGTGATGCCATCTGGATTCGAGATGTTATCTGAGGGTGGTTCCCAGTCGTAGTAGCCGTTGTGATCTTCTCCTCTTGAACAGCAACTCAAGGCGACTTTCATCTCATAGATGGGGAGGTTCACAAATCTGAAGGCTTCTGCAGCGCATCGGTACCAGCTTGTCGCAATCTTGGAATTGGGCCCAGACTTCTTTGGCGCAGTGTGGATGACAGCGAGAGTGGCGCTCATGTCTCAGCGGTCTGCAGAGGCGGCATCGACGTCGCCACTTGACACCATCAATGTGTCCTTCGATGTTAATTCGTGGTGCATTCTTCTTCTTGACCTTGATCTTCGGAGGCTTGAGAACAGGTCCCAAAGTAGGCGACAGGTTGATAGTATCTCTGAATTGCTGGGTGACTAATTGTGATCTGAGCAGCTCACTGCGGTTGAGCTCGGACAAGATCATCTCCAGAATCTCAGGGATTGCGAAAGCTCGAGCTGCGACATCCGTTGCATGTGGTGGTCGTCGCTCGTTGTACAGCTTGGTGGGCATGGTCTCGCTGAAGTACTTGGAGATGACGCGGGCATCAGCCTGCGCAAGCCGTACTTCATCTGTCAAGCCCGGTGCAATGTGCTCAACTTGAACCATTAATGCCGACAGTCTCTGTACCAGGTCTTGCTGATGGCAGAGAGCATTTCGGGCATTATTCCCTCGGCGGCCGCGGCCCATTTTGCTGTGTCTGGTTCGTAGTGTTGTGGCTGTCGTGTTGATGTGTCTGGTTATCATTAGTGCCGAAGAGGATTGCCCTTCTTGATCAGTAATAAAGGCTCAGAGAGTGTATGCTAATCTGAATGTCGCGGCCCGACGAAGTGAAGACTTTGTGAAATGTGCAAGTGAGGACCTCAAGCTTGTTGCAACCCCGCCTGAATGAAGGTTCTCAAGAAGGTCGACGAGAGAGAATTGCTACACTGTGAGTCATGAAAGCTTCAGCTTGTTGTATCGAAGACATCGCCATCTTCGCCAACGTTTAACACTCTCAATATTAGTGATCTGTCTGACGTACTCATACTCGCATGTTAGGGTGTAGTAGCTACATGCGGATGGGCGAGACTGCATGACACTCCTCAGGTGTGCCGTCCGCGCAGTCCGCCAGGCAAGAAGACAGCGACCGTGAACTTCGGGAACAGCAACGTTCTGGTGAATCTCGTAGGGAAATTCGAAGAAGCGGCGGAAAGGCACGATTACGGCGAGGCGGGCTTTAGCCGCCTTCTCCTCCTCCTCAAGCAGGAACGCTGCAATTTCGGCTGCTTTCTGCTTCTCGAGCTCCTACGCGGTACGGGCTGCCTCGATGGCCTCTTCTTTCTTCTTCTTTGCAGCGAGAGCTTGGGCTTGGCGAAGTTCCTCCGCAGCGTCGGCGTCGGTCTTCTGCCTTACAAGAGAGGCGTAGTGCTCGAATGTGACCGGGTGGCCTCGAACTGTGTAAGCTACAGTATATTAGCAGCAACTCGGTGACATTCTATCGAAGCACGCCTACTTCTTCTGATAGGCTTGCTGCGAGTGGCCTCGCGGCAGACGTTGGCGTAAGTGCTGACCATTTTGTTCTTTTGGTGTGCAGAAGGGGATTTGTCGAATAACAGCAAGGAGGGAAAGGATATGTTTTTCTTGGATGTATTGAGATCGGTTCCGCGCCGCGTTCTCTCGAAGTGTGCAGAAGCGTATCTGGGTTAGGTTTTGGGAGAGTCGGAGGCGTTCATACCAGTGCGCAGAGGTCAACAGTAAGAGGAAGTTGCGTCGGCTGCGAGATAGACTGACGTTCTGCCTGTTCGCCCGGCATGGCAGCGGGCATGACAGGCATCTGAGCTTGTGTAGATGGTGGCTGCTGCTGGCCGTACATCTGGCGCAATGCCTCAAAAGTTCGATTATTAGGGACGGCCGATGGCGAGGCAGCAAGAATGAATGCGTCTTGTCCCCGCCCCAATTCCCACTAGTGAATCTGGCGAGGAGTTGAAGTTGCCACCGCTCAAGCCCCGTACGAAACTCGTGAACCAGGACCGGCTATGAAAACACATGTGTAGACAGGCTCTGCTCCTATGCTTTCAGCCATATTCCATCTTGCTGTGCCTTCAAGATCAATTAGTCAGTTGAATTGCTATGACGACTGTCCTCTCCCAGGTGCGACAACGCCACCACGGATTTCGATATATTGTGATTCGATGTAGACATATAGGTGAAGCCAGGAAATTTGGTCAAAGAAAGGCCAGAGGCATGATTGTGGCTTGTGCAGCTGTTGGCGGAATGCCGGGAAGGCAGAGGGAGAACTTGAATTGATGACTTGCACCATCGTGAGAAGCAAACATTTGGTGTCTCGAAATCAGAGGTGGGACATCTCTACCAGAGCGCCGATGCCATGCAAAAGTTGCTCACTGCATCAAGTCAGCAAACGGAGCAAGCAAAATCATACGCTGTTCTTTACAACTCAGCTGCCTCGCGGAGAAGGCTTCATGTGCTCTGCGTCGTTCTCCTTGTTGTCTGCTCTTGCTTCTTCAAGCATCTGATCTATTCCTCGCTCTTTCAGGGCTTTCTGTAGAAGGACGATCAGCATGCTGGAGACATAGTGCGCAGGGAGGTGGTCACTGAGGATTGGACTTACGCCAAGACACTCTTTGTACTGCTTAAACAAAGGTTCACATTCATCATTCTTTGCTGTACCTCGCAGAAACTCTGCAGCACTGTCAGAAACCATAGATGAGACTCAGTCATCTTGGCATGAAATGATGGCGTACTTTCTGAGTACCATTTGAGGAAGCATGTATCGTATCGCCTATACAGGGAGTATCAGCATCGGGAGACTTGGATTGCGTGCCACTGAGTGATAAGGCTCACTCTTTCACCTCATTGCATTCGGGCGCCAATGAAGCTGACATAGTTGTACTTCACGACGAAAAGCAGTATGAGTTCGTGGATGCAAGGGGAGGCGATGTCAAGGCAAATCCGAGACCGAGAGAGCCTGAGGCAGCACTTCTCGGCCGACCTTCCTCCTTTTCGCGACACGACTTTTCCAGAAATCGAGACACGCGCCGAAGCTCTGCGAAACACATTAGACGACCGCATTTGCAGCACTTCACTCACCAATCTGTACTCAAGCGCACTGCCTGGAGCTCAAGTAAATACTAGCCGGATTGAGAAGAACCAAGTGAAGGACTTTCGCCATGTCGTTCGGCGGGCAGACGCCAACAATCATCGTCCTGAAAGAGGGTAGGCAGAAATGGGCACACCACATTCAGAAGGCACAGGCTGATTATGCAAAGGAACGGACCAGTCACAGGGTCGCGGACAGATCATCTCAAATATCAACGCCTGCTTGGCAGTTCAGTCAACCATTAAGAGCACATTAGGTCCCTACGGTGGTGACCTCTTGTTAGTCGACGAGAATGGCAAGCAGACAATCACGAACGATGGCGCAACGGTCATGAAGCTTCTCGATATCGTGCATCCAGCAGCCCGAATCCTCACAGATATTGCGCGATCACAAGATGCAGAAGTCGGAGACGGAACCACCTCAGTCGTGGTTCTGGCAGGAGAACTTCTGAAGGAGATCAAGGAGCACGTGGAGCAGGGTGTGAGTAGCCAGGTCATCATCAAGGGCTTACGGAGAGCCGGCACAATGGCTGTGAACAAGATCAAGGAAATTGCAGTCAGCACGAGCGAGGGCAACCAGCGGGAAACACTCAGAAAACTGGCTGCAACGGCAATGAGCAGCAAGCTCATCCACCGCAATTCTGACTTCTTCACCAAGATGGTCGTTGATGCCGTTCTCTCTCTTGACCAGGACGACCTGAACGAGAAGCTCATTGGCATCAAGAAGATTACCGGTGGTGCACTGCAAGATTCGCTGTTCGTAAACGGCGTTGCTTTCAAGAAGACCTTCTCATATGCCGGATTCGAGCAACAACCGAAATCTTTCAAGAACCCAAAGATCGTGTGCTTGAACGTCGAGCTGGAATTGAAGAGCGAGAAGGACAATGCAGAAGTGCGTGTGGAGCAGGTATCGGAATATCAGGCCATCGTGGATGCGGAATGGAAGATCATCTACGATAAGATGGAGGCGCTTTACAAGACTGGCGCAAAGGTGGTTCTCTCGAAACTTCCAATTGGCGATCTTGCAACACAGTACTTTGCCGACCGAGACGTTTTCTGCGCTGGTCGCGTTTCATCAGACGACCTCGAGCGCGTGTGCCAAGCGACAGGCGCCAGCGTTCAATCCACCTGCTCCGACCTCCAGCCACATCACCTTGGTACCTGCGAGATCTTCGAGGAGCGTCAAACAGGAAGTGAGCGGTTCAACTTCTTCGAAGGCTGTCCAGGTGCCAAGACTTGCACACTTGTGCTTCGTGGCGGTGCTGAGCAGTTCATCGCGGAAGTCGAGCGAAGTCTTCACGATGCAATTATGATTGTGAAGCGTGCAATCAAGAATCAGACGATCGTGGCCGGTGGTGGCGCATGTGAGATGGAGGTCTCAGCATACCTGCACGGCTTCGCGGATAAGAATGTGCCGCACAAGCAGCAGAGTATCATCAAGTCGTTTGCTAAGGCATTGGAGGTCATCCCGAGACAACTATGCGATAACGCTGGATTCGACGCTACGGATATCCTCAACAGACTGCGGGTAGAGCACCGGAAAGGCAACACTTGGGCAGGTGTCGACTTCGATCATGAGGGCATTCGGGACAACCTGGAGGCTTTCGTGTGGGAACCAGCACTTGTTAAGATCAACGCCATTCAAGCTGCCATCGAAGCTAGCTGCTTGATTCTGAGTGTAGACGAGACGATCAAAAACCAGGAATCACAGCAGCCCCAAGCGCCAGCGAGAGGCCTGCCGCCCGGAGCAGCACAGCGAGCGATGCGAGGCAGAGGCCGTGGCATGCCAATGCGTGGAAGATAATGGAATTCATGAAAAATAATTTGAAAGAGCAGTGACGTGTACATCTTGTGCATAGCCTGCGGCGCAAAAGCTGTACTAGATGCTTGCCCAAGGAAGAGGTCTCCAGGACCATGTTCACGCTTAGTATCTTCTCTCTGCTTCCCTTGCGTATATGCATTCTCACTTCCTCACGTATATGACTGATGTGCGAGCAGACCTATCATTCCGAAGTCGACAGCCCGGGCTTTCTGCATTGCTGTGCCAGCTCCTCACTCTTCCATCATGTCCTCGTAAGCTCGCTGAGCAGCCTTGCTTTCGAGCAGGACGACATGACCCAAGTACTCTCCTTGCTTATCAAAGACCTCACCCCTCTCCCCAACCGTAGCGCCGACCGCCAGGTCTCGATCGCCACAGCAAAGCCTGCCGATAGGTTTGCCCTCGTAGGACAGCACATTGCCTTGACTGTTAACGCGGAGGCCGGTGAGGACGCGAAGCTCGTGGAATTTCTAAAGCACAATCATGATCAGTCCGCAGAATCTCCTACATTTCCGGTCTGAGAATTCTCACCAGTGCGAGGACATGGTTCTTCATATTCACAAGCCAGGTCGCGAGACGTTTCATGCCGATCTCCTCGAAGGCTTCTTCCTCGTAAATCATCTTGAGCACATCGCTGTCCTCGCCCGGGAAGTCCTTTTTGATCTCTTCGACTTCTTTGCAAAGATCTCCGTGGAGCGTTATCTCCTTTCCTTGATCGCACAATGCTTGTTGCATCTCTGCGATGGTGTCGCGCGCTGGCGAAGATGTTTCTGGAGTCGTCATTGTGTCGCTGGTGCTGGTGATGTTGGTGTTTGTGTCGGTGTTGGAGTTGAGGAGGTTGGAAGAGTGGACAAGTGATGTTGTGTGAGGAAGACGATCGCGAAGAAAGTGAGGATAAGTCCACCAGATGCACGGTCCAAGTCGATGTGAGAAACTTCACTTCATTGTTGGCTATAGACCAAGCTCAGAGCTTCACACATCCACGACAATTACATCAACTCCGGAAACCTGTGTATTTACCAGCCATTCACAAATACGGAGGCCATACTACTGATTGACGATTGGAAATGGCGAACGTATCAAGCATACGACGACCATACTCCAGTTTGGAAGAGTGAGTGCTGACAAAACGAACAAGAGATGACTTCACTAACAGCATTATCAGCGCAACGGAAGAGCTTGTCAAAGTCACAGTCAGCTACGACGCCACCACAGCCCACCATTTCGTCAAGCGGAAGCTCCTCTGTGAGACATCGAAGTGGTTCAAACAGGAACTGGGAGATGAAGCAGTGTCTCATGTGCGGATTCACAAATGTGTGGGCACCTACGAATGCGTAAAGCATTATATTCATTGGCTCAACACAGGAACACTTGCCTCAGAAGACACTCAAGTTCCTGTGTGGGACGAACGCATCGAAGACAAGGAGTATGAGCTGCTCACTTTATTATGGTACTTTGGAAAGAAGTACGGCATATCAGGATTTCAAGACGCTGCGATCAGCGCCATGCTTGCTAGGATGGAGTCAAGCAAGGCTGCCGGGGAGCTGATCTTGGTGGGTAAGAACTGCATCAACTTCGCTTACCATCCAGACGCAGACCCAAGCCGCGATCTGAAGCCCCCAAGTAAACTGCACGAGATCTTTGTCGAGATGTACGCAACGCAGGACAGCTCATCACACCTTGAAAAGATCCAGGAGGGACTTTCTCCAACCTTCCTCGCGGACCTGTGCAAGCGCCAGAATGCTCAGCTGCATGCACGTTCTCTGCGTTCGGCCTCGAAACGACTGGCTGAAGATAACGCATGCGACTTCCACCAGCATGGAAGTGAGGAGGTCTGCTATGCTGGAGGGCCAGCGGCGAAGAGGCAGCGGAAGGAGTAGGGTAAGAGGATGAGGTACCCTCCACGAGCATTATTCATTACTACAAGCAGAACAGCTTGCGGCAATCTTCCAATGCACGAACGACACATTTCATTCTGCAGTCGCGGCAGAGCTCGTCGAGTTGAGGATCGAGAACAGGCAAAAGATTGCGTCCATGAACAGCTGAAGCTCTCACAGCCATGCTGCGAACGAGCCGTGCGAGAGAGCAATGATAAGATCGAGAACCGGCGTCGTCTGGGCTGAAATCCTGCAAGCCTCAGACTTTCAGAAGGTACAGGTACGGAATGCTCCTTACGAGGAGACCTCACATCAAGAGACTTCCTTAGAAGAATGCCTCTCACAGGAACGTAAAGTTTTGCTCGCGCGATCAGCTTCTCGTGTTGCTTGCATGGGCCCAGAAACGTGCGTGTCTGAGAAGTTCCCGTCGGTCCTGATAAATTTTCGTTGATTCGCTCCGCACTCTTATGGTAAGAAGCACAGTCGGTCTGCAATGTGGAAGGCTCAGTTCCACCGCTCGAACGGAGTTGCTGCTTCACGATTCGCACCCGCCACTTACTTCGAAGAGCTCTAATACACTTCGTTTCCGCCTGCCCACTCGCTCTCTACACGTTGCATCGCAAACAGTGTATTGATAATGGCGTTCACTCGCGGAAGCGACATCAAATCGACTGACATGTATGGTTCCTTTCTTGGCACTGGGAGTTTGGCTGTCACTGATTTTGCGCTACAGTCTCACTCAAGACATCGTTTTCGTCTACGTAAAGACACCATCGACGCCTCAGTACCAATGGCCTCATTGGAAGCGCTTCACCGTCCTTCGCTCGACTGTCACTAAAAGCGACTCGCCGATCTTTCGCTCATGGCCTTCGTTCCGCGACTGGTGCATCATCTCTGCTCGTCCCGAGTGTTTTGCACCATGGATCCAGTGGCTAGAGCGCGGAGTCATCACGCCAGAAGCGCTGCATACACAAAGCGACATATGGCCACATGAGAAGGAAGAGCTACCCGTATACGTCCACCTCGCGAAATGGTACGCCTAGGCGGTGTATATTGGAGACAATCGCTTCGCCGCGGCCATTCTGAAGGCGTTTGTCGAACAAATCATGGGCCCGGACAAGACAAATCTTCCGAGATCGGAAGCGCTATGGATGGCGAGAGAGCCAATTTGGAAGGTGATTCTATGGGCGTGGGCAGCAAGACTGGCGTGTCTCACGTGTTTGGAAACTGAAGAGGTTGAGGAACTGCTTCCGCCGGACTTCCTACATATCATCAGAGGACTTATGCATCGGCACGGCAATGACAAAAGGGCTATTCAATTGCAGCTGAACAGCGCGGTAGCGGAGCTATTTCTAGAAGTTGATCGACTCACTCCGCGGAAACTCGCTCCACTGGACAGGCCTCGCCGAGCGTCTGCAGCGAACGCCTTGGTCTCAGAAAGCCGGTGGGAGTTTGGAAGCGCTCGGCCACGTAGGTTCTCAGCTGCAGCTGCCTTTCCATCGGTTCTTGATAGCACTACAGCCAAGAAGGAACCCAGTGTGTCAAGTTGGCTTTCACGCGCGAGAGAGCGCAGTGCATCCGAGAGCGCAGACAGTGCCTGTTACACGCCCTCGGAGACGGAAACTTGTTCGACTCATATCGAATTAGGTGAGAGTGAGACGAGCACGCCGTCTCGTCCAAATTTCGCGTCCCGCACCATGTTTGGGGCTTTGGGTGATGAAGAGGCTTGATCGCATTCAAGCAGAAGCTGATATCTGCTGCATTTGGGTCTGAATTTGCAGAATCTGTCATTATTAGAGCGGGTTCAAGGTTGAAATACATGATAGATGCACATACCTCGGTCTTCTTGGCTTCACTCTTGTCCTGTATGTCCTTGATGCTGGATTCTATTCGCTTACTTTCAGACGAGTGTCAGATTCGGGAGTCAAAGCGATGGAGACGGGCAGCTTTTCCGCTCACATTTCCTTCTCGATGTACTCCAGTCTGCCATCAACTGTGGTTTTGGCTTCGGTCGTGTCTTGCTTCAACAGCACTGGCCCGACCAATTTGTAGATTTTGGCATCGTCTTTGAGAGAGTGGAATTCCTGAAGTCGTTAGATAACGGGATATTACTGACATGAAGGAGCGTACCTTCTGCACTCCCTTGTTCTCCTGTTGCTGTGATTCGAGCTTTTGACGTGCGGAGACAAGAGTAGTGAGCTCTAAGGAATGATCAGACATGTTTAGTACTTCAAGAACTGTGGTACATACGAGTCTGCAGGTCTTGGTACTCGTCGGAAAGTGCCTGGAGTTTTGCTCGCTCGGCCATCGTGATGATGAGGAGCGCAGGTCGAGACGAGCTTGGTTTGAAGCGGCTACTGCAACATATGTCGGAGGTTTAATCGCGGATACAGCAGTAGACTTGGATGCGTGTCGATGGGAGCACGATGAGATGAAGTCGAAAAGTAGCAAGGGTTCACGCTGTCACATGAATGCCAGATATCGCGGTTCCCGGCTCACGGTCACGATTTGAGAAAGTGGTTTGGCCTTGTAAACGGCTCGACGAAGATCCAAAAAGCTCAGACTCATCCTTCTTGCCCTGAACAATGTCAATACCATTCACCAGACTCCATTCTGTTCATGTCATGACCAGGTACATTATTTCGTGAACACGACTTTCGTCACTCCGCCTGGTTGCTCCTTCCACTTCGGTTGCCCCGCGATCGCGCTTCGCTCGACCGCCAAAGCTGGTCTCGGCTCTGCAAGAAACACAACAGTACATCTCCTCCATCGCTGGCCCAAACGCCGCTGCAGAAGTCAAGAGACTCCGCTAGAGGTATCTACATATATCGCTCGGCGCCAAGCATACCAACATCTGCCTGCTTCCACCGAACAGCCAAAACAAGAGCTTCCTCCATCATCACCGCTGCTGAAAGCAGCACCCGCCGCCCAGCATGTCGAATACTGATTTTCTCGGCCGCGCGATCGAACAAGTGAAGAAAGCAATTGAACAAGACACTGCAGGCGAATATGAGAAGGCATATCAAGCATACTACCAAGCGCTGGAGCTCTTCATGCTGGCACTGAAATGGGAGAAGAACCAGAAGTCGAAAGAGATGATACGGCAGAAGGCCGGTGAATATATGGAGCGAGCGGAGAAGCTGAAGAATCATTTGGCAGAACAGGATGGGAAACGAAAACCGGCGGCGATGGGTGCTAACGGCAAGGCGTCGAATGGGTCCGGGAAAGGCAACGACGATGGTGATGAGCAGGACGCAGACAGTAAGAAGCTCAGAGGTGCTCTGCAAGGCGCAATATTGACAGACAAGCCCAACATCAAGTGGGAAGATGTGGCAGGTCTGGAGGGTGCGAAAGAGGCGCTTAAGGAAGCGGTCATATTGCCCATAAAGTTTCCACATCTCTTTACCGGAAAGCGACAGCCTTGGAAGGGAATTCTATTATATGGTCCACCCGGTACAGGAAAGTCATACTTGGCAAAGGCGGTTGCGACGGAAGCAAATAGCACTTTCTTCTCAGTATCCTCGTCAGATTTGGTGTCAAAGTGGATGGGAGAGTCCGAACGGTAAACACGGAACGTTGCCATGAATTTATGTGTATAGGCTGACCTTATATCGCAGTCTCGTGAAGCAGCTCTTCAATCTTGCTCGCGAAAACAAACCTTCAATTATCTTCATTGACGAAATCGATGCCCTCTGTGGTCCTCGAGGCGAAGGCGAGTCCGAAGCATCAAGAAGAATCAAGACCGAACTACTCGTCCAAATGGATGGTGTGGGACGCGACTCGAAAGGTGTTCTGATTCTTGGCGCAACAAACATTCCCTGGCAACTCGATGCAGCTATCCGAAGGCGTTTCCAGCGAAGAGTACACATTTCCCTGCCCGATCAACCCGCTCGAATGAAAATGTTCGAACTGGCGGTTGGATCTACACCCTGCGAACTGCAAGCAGACGACTATCGGACATTAGCGAAATACTCCGAAGGCTACTCCGGATCTGACATCTCGATCGCCGTGCAAGACGCGCTGATGCAGCCTGTACGAAAGATTCAAACCGCGACACATTACAAGAAGGTGGAAGTTGATGGACAGGAGAAGCTCACGCCCTGCAGTCCCGGAGATCCTGGTGCTATCGAGATGAATTGGACGCAGGTCGAGACGGATCAACTGCTTGAGCCTCCATTGCAGGTGAAGGATTTCGTGAAGGCGATCAAGGCCTCGCGGCCGACTGTGAGTCAGGAAGATCTCAATCGGAATGCGGAATGGACGAAGGAGTTTGGTAGTGAGGGCGCGTAGAGCTGGCAATTGGACATACAGGCAGAGATGGCGTTTTTCGCTGGAGCATGAGGCTTATGAGCGATGAGCGTTCGAGTGGTGTTGCTGCTGTATGACTTTAGAACGCGCCAGATAGCGCCGAATTTTATGATACTCCTTTGGATCGGTTGTTTGCCAGCTATCCCGCGCGATCAACAAATTTGGTGCCTTCGTATACCGTACTAGCAGTGCTTATAGACTTGTTATTAAAGTAATACAATTCACAAAGTCGCCCTCTTTGGAGAGCTTCCTGAAATGCCTTTTCACTCTGTCGAACGTAGAAGAGCCGTCCTCGCCTTTGATTTCTATAAGCTTACGCTGTATTTTGATCGAATGAATTGAGAGTCTTTAAGGATTGAAGACAGCCTCTGCTATATATTCACAGTCGTATTATTATCTTTCGCTTTGCCACTCTCCTTGAACTCCTTCTAGAAGACATTGCGGATGGCCTTACTATAGTCTGCTACTCTTTGCATCTCGCGGCCGAGCTGAAGCCAATCATCGTCGACGGCATCAGCGCCTTTCTTGGTTTCGTGAATAAACTTGACCAGCCTTATGGAGATGTCCACGAAAGTGACGATCGTCCCAGCAAGGTCGGCCATGACGGAGCAGCTTCGATCAAGTCGAGAAGCGTTGCCAGACGAGACTGCGTGATCTCATCTCGAAAGCCCTCATGCTGCCTTGTCTGCCTTGTTGTTGCCAAGATAGGCAAGACGGTAGAGAGTGGCGGGCGCATGCATCTTGTAATACACCAGCGACAATGCTTTTGGACAAAGTCGTCCTATGAACCTGGATTATACCGCCACCTTAGCAGGTTGTCAGCATTCCTGCGAGACTGCATGCTCCAAGCGAATACAGAGCTTGGAGATAGCTTAATTGTCTACTAGCACAGTAACACTTGATGTGAACTGTGATGTATTCAGAAGAGGGCTGATCTGCAGGAAGCCCAAAGATGAAGTGCGCAGTTTCAGCCTCAGGCATCATGCACGTGATACTATATGCTACACACTTCAAGTCACCCCCTTATCGCGTGTGTGTGGCTAAACAAAGCAAACAAAGGGTATTAGGTATAGAAACAACTAGACTACTTTTAGGCTATTGTAACAAAGCAATCTAACAAATAAACGAACAAACATATCGCCGACCTAGGATTAATGCTACCCCCGGGGTACTATTAGCTAGCTAATTAGAGGCCGGTAAGCTAGTACAATGAAACCATCTATTTAGTACTTAGTAGCAGGCTAAGCGGCGCTCTTAATAGCAGCCTTATAATCTACTAAGTTTAACTATTAAACAAAGCGACTATACTTAAGCTTATTAAGCGGCTTAGTAAAGCTATTAGCGATCTAGTCGTATATACTAATCTAGGTAACGGCGACTATACTATTAGCGATCTTCTTATAGATATAGTAGACTCTAGCGTCTATATACTTAGTATAGCTATCGACACTCGTTAACTAAGTAATAGCGATTACTAACTAATTATCCTTGTATAGTATAATAGGCTTAATAGTACCCTTGTAACTAATTTCCTCTAACAACCGAGCTAGTATAATAGCCTCCTTCGCACTAGTTATTAACTAAACATACTCGGCTTCTATAGACGATAGTATAATAAGCGTCTAACGGCTAGACTTATATAATAGAGGTCCGCCGGTAATAGTAAAGTAGAAGCCTCCTATAGAGCGACGAGTAATCGGATTATTAGCCTAGGAAGCGTTACAGTATCTAACAAAGTTAAGCTCGTTCTTATTCTGTATACCTTAGAAGTACAAGCTACGGCTTAGAGTGCTAACTAGGTACTTAATAAGCTAAAGAAGCGCGGCATAGTACTCCTTAGTCGGGTTAGAAATGTATCGTAATAGTAGGCCTATAGTATAGCAAGCATTAGGTCGTGTAATTATAGCTAGCTATAGCGCTTTACTAACACCTTCCTAATACTAAGTCTTAAAGGCAGCGCTAGTAGTATAGCCCTTAGGTGTATACTAAATCGATATCTTAACGTATCGAGATACTATTAGTATAGTAGGAGCTACTCGGCCCTGTATGCTATACTTCTTACTAAGCCTATTTAAATAGGCATCTTAAACGACGTAAATAGTACGCTAATCGCGGTTACGAATAATCCGTATACCGAGATAGTAGTATAGGTCGCTTAACTCTCGTATATTAAAACGGTCCTTTAGCAACTAAGCTACTACCTCTAGTGCTAATAGAGTGTAGGCGATAATAATTATATTATCTACGTAGATAACGATAATAGACCCGCTAATAAGGTGTTTAAACACATATACATTAGCTACTATCGGTACAAAGTCTAGGCTCTTTAGGTACTTTCGAAGCTCTTCGTACTATAGCATTAGTAACTGCTTTAGACTATATAGTGCCTTTAGTAATAGACAGACTATATTCTTGCTACTACGGTCTTTAAAGCTATGTAGCTGCTTAACGTAGATCTTATACTTATTACCGATAAGCGTATTAAGGAAGGCTGTTAGGATGTTATATTGCTTAGCCTCTAGGTCGTAATAAGCAATTAGGCTAAATAGTACTCGCAGCGTAGATAGCTTAGCGACAGCCGCATAGGTTTTATTATAGTCCTGTCCCTTAATCTATATAAAGCTATAGACAACCTATCGAGCCTTAAACCGGCTTACCTTACTATTAGCGTTACGCTTAATAGTAAATACCTATCGGCTACGGACAACCTTGCGACCTCTAGGTACTTCTAGCCGAGAAACGTATACCTATATATAGTTGTCTATTAATAACTTGTATTTAGCTTTATAGGCCTCCTTCTATTACGGCTAGTGCTACGACTCCTTAGCGGCCTTAAAGCTCTTCGGAATTGGAATAGCATCGTTAGGCTTCTGTTTAGCAATATAGCAGGCGGCTATAAAGCCCTTTATATAGGCTATTAGCATATTAGCAAGGGTGCGGCGCTCCTTGCGATAGGCGCCTATATTAGCTAGGTAACTACGTAACAGTTTACGAGCGCTCTTATTGCTTCGTATCTTGCGTATAGAACGACTACTAGTCTCGGTTAGCCGCTTAAACTTAGGCAACTAACTAGGCTCACCTTTCTTAGCCTACAGATTATATATAGGCTACTCCTTAGCGGATTAGAAACTATCCTTATTACTTAGAGGTTAAATAGTCGGCAGGTTATCCTCGAGCGGTAATAGATTAGCGACTTCATTAGCTACCTCCTAAGCTAGTTCTTCTAGAGCATCTTCCTATTAAGCTAGAATATGCTAAACAATACTAGCAGCTTCCTAAGGTAGCGGTGCCTCGTTACTTATAGAATTGAACAGAGCCGGCATAATAGACTCGAGTATAACAAACTCGTCCTTAGCTAGGTCGTTAGGATTAGCGTATAGATTCATGCCCTCTAGAAGCAATAGCTTACTAGCCGTCTTAATAAATTAGACATCCTTTAATAGAATAACCTTATACTAGTTAGGGAGGTAAATTATATATTTTCCTAAGTCTACTAAGTCCTTAGCATAGCCGACTAGCTTGCTAACAAGGCCTCTACTATCTATCTTCTTTCTATAAGCAACTCCGTAATTATATATAATAGTAGTATAGCTATAGGCACGAAGATATTAAAGGCGTAGCTGCTTTCGAGACTAATTAAGCTCCCTAGCTACAATAGCATAGGGGCTAAGACCTTCTAAGGTTCTAGGAGTAATATTAAGGACCTATATAGCAGTAGTAACCGATCCTCGATAAAAAGAAAAAAAAATGGCAGCGAACAATTAGAAACGAAGGGAAGACAGTTAAGAAGGAAGGGAGGACGAATAGAAAGTACTATATACTAGGGCAGAGGAGGTACTAAAGGCGGAAGATAGAAGAACCCCTAAGAGGGTATACAGGATAATGATCTTAGAACTCCTTAGAGGACTGAAAGCAATCTATAACTAGGCAAGCTACGTAATTACAAAGGTAGCTAATACAGTCGCAGCAAAGATTACGAAGAAACAATAGGAAATAAGCCTAAACTACCGCACCTAGGCAGTAGTAGCTAGTTAGGAGGCGCTAAAACCCCCGAGGATAGTAGTTAGAGTCTACATTACGGACCTATAAGAGCAAAAGGAAATCTAAGGACTTATAGGGAAAGAGATTGTAGAAAGAATCGCAGTTAAAGAGGTAATTAGGGCTAGAAACGAAGGAAAAGGGGTAATTAAGCTGTTTATAGTACAAGAGCAGGACAAAAAGAAGCTAGAAATACATAAAGAATAGACAACTAAGATAGGGAAAACAGCAAAGGTCTCCTAACAGCAATTTATAATTATAGCCTATAGTATAACAAGAAGCTTTAAGGAAGAACAGGATATTAAGAGCCTATAGAGATAAAACCAAGCTATATGCCTAGGCCTAAAGATTACAAAAGTAGTATAGATTAAAAGGAAAATCGAAGAGACTAAGAAGCAGTCTTCCCTAATCATCTAGGTAGGGAGTATAGAGCAAGCTAATATAGTGCTAGACTAGGGATTGTTCTAGGACTATAAGAGATTAGAAACAGAGATATATAGAAGCACCTATAGGATAATGCAGTGCTTCAAATGTTAACACTATAGACACTTAGTAGCTAAGTATATAAAGACAACTAACACCTACTCCTATTATATAGGGGATTACTAGGTTAAAGAATGCAAAGCATATAAGGGAGAAGTAAGATATGTATGCTATACTAAAAGACACCCCTCTTAAGCGAAGGAATACCTAGTAAGAATACAGGTAGCGAGGAAGGCAAAGGAAGCCAGAATCAATATACTAAAAAGATATATAACAAGCTAGGGCAGCTAGGTACAGAAGCAACCTAGCTAAGTGCTACAAAAGAGGTCTAGACAAGATAATAGGTTTACATTCAGGGCCTTACTAGCATAAGAGAATCACTAGCAACTAGGGAGACTAAGATACCTTAACATTGCAGGAAAGGAAGTAGGGCAGACAAAGCTCAGTTAAATATTAGTCTAAAGTAAGGGAAGACTAAAGGAAATTATATAGGGAAATAATATAGATAAAACCTAATAAACATTACAACATTACTGAATATTATATAGTACAATGTTAACAAGAGTAAAGACAAGGTATAGAGGAGTTTCCTTTAAGTACTAAACCTAAAAGAATATTACATTATTGCAATCTAAGAGCCCTAGCTCAACCTATATACAAAGAGACTAGTAATAGTTAAAGACCTAAGATACTACCTAATTATCTACAACTAGGGAGCCCTAAGGATATGTATCTATATTAGTAAGGAGATAGATACAGAAACCTAGCAGGCTATACTATAGGAGGATAGGGACCTAACATTAGTTTAAGTAGAGACATCCTAAGGTACACTCTAAGTCTACTGCATATACAACCTACTACTAGACTTAAGAAGCAGTACCTAACTAAAAACCCTAGAAAGACTACCTAGAGTTATCTAGGGGAACACCTACTAAATCCTACTTAGGGATTTCAACCTCTACTACCCCCTCTAGGGCTTAGACTTTACCCTAGCTTACTACTTCCTAGTAGGAAGACTAATTAACATATTAGAGAGGGAAGAAATAGAAATTGTTACCCTAAAGGGACTAATTACTTAGGAGGCAAGAGGAAGCAGTAGCACACTAGACCTATACTTTGCATTATATTAGATTAGGAATAGGATTATAAGATATAGGATTAACTAGGAACTAGAAGAATTATTAGACCACTTCCCGGTATAGATTAAACTGAATGTCTAAGCTAATTAGGAAAGGGAACTAGAGGAGAAGCTTAACTAAAAGGGTACCTAATAGGGCAGGATTAGGGAGGAACTAGAAAGGGACCTAAAACTAGAGGAACTCTTAACAAAGCACCTACTAAGGCTAGAGGACATTAACAAAGCAGTAGAAGAACTAATAGGAATCCTAAAACAGGTAGCTAGAAAGCATACCTTAGCAAAGAAACATTCACTATACTAGTAACTATACTAGACTAGTAAATGTATAAGGAAGGTTAAAGTAGTAAGGAAGGCTAGGAGGCAGTAAATATAAACCTATATCTAGGAAGCATAGGACAACTACAACAAAGCCTATTAGGAAAAGAAGATCTAGATTAAGAAAGACAAGATACAAGAATAGAGATCTATAATAGGAATAATTATAAAGAAACTAGAAGAGATATAGAGGATAGCTAAATAGGTAAGGAGACCTAAATAGGATAAGGATATGCTACTATAATTCCCGGACATTATAGACTAACAAGGACAAATGCAGACTACAATAGAAGGGAAAGCAAGAGCCTTAGGTTAACACTTCTTCTATAGAAAAGTATAAGCAGACCTATTAGACATAAGGGAGATAGAACAAGAGACTCTACTACTAGGTATACTAAGAGACACCTAGGTTAAACCCGAAACCATTAAAAAGATCCTAAAGAAAATTCTAGGCAATAAGGCACTAAGAGAAGACAAGATCTATAACAAACTTCTAAAAGCATATAGGAAGGGGCTAGCCCTAGCACTAGCTAATATCTTTTTACAAAGCCTAGTACTAGGACACTACCTAAGACTATTTAGGAAATCCCTAACAGTAGTGCTAAGGAAGCCCTAGAAGGAAGACTATATACAGCTCAAGGCCTATAGACTAATAGCCCTACTTAATACAATAGGTAAGGTGCTAGAAAAAATTGTCGCTAAAAGGCTAACAACCTTTACCGAGGAAAGGAATATCCTTCCTAAAGGCTAGATAGGAGGAAGAAAGAAGAGGTTAACACTAACAGCTATAGAACTAATTATAGAACAGATTAAGTATATCTAGCACTATAGTTAAAACTAGGTAGCAACCCTCCTCTCCCTTAATATCTTAGGAGCCTTTAATAATGTCTCCTATAAAAGGCTCCTATATATACTTAAATAGAAAGCTATACTAAACTAGATAGTCCAATTTATCTAGTCCTTCCTATAGGAAAGATTAATATAGCTTATTCTAGGCAAATTCAAATTAGACCCAATGCTAACTGAAAAGGGAATCCCCTAAGGATCAATACTCTCCCTAATCCTCTTCCTTATCTTTATAGTAGACCTACTCCTACTCCTAGAATTAAAAAACACATTAGCATTAGGGTTTGTAGATAATACGAACATCCTAGCCTAGTCTAAGACAATAGAAACTAACTGTAAGATCCTAGAAGAGAAGCACTAGGAGTATAAAAAATAGGCAAGGAGGCATAGAGCAAAATTCGCCCTAGAAAAGTACTAGCTTATCCACTTTAGTAAGGCTAAATCAACCTATAATATAAAGCAATTAATCACTATCTAAGGCTTTGAAACCCAACTATTAGCAGAGCTTAGGGTACTAGGGATCTAGCTAGATCTAAAACTAAATTAGGGACTATAAGTAAAGAAGGCAAAGTAGAGGGCAGATGCTAACATACAATCTATTAATAGGCTTACAGCCTCTATATAGGGGGCTATATTTGAGAAAGCTAAAGTTATATACAAAGCAATTGTTAAACTAGCAATGCTATATAGAGCATAGATATAGATAGCCTAGGAGAAAACACTAAAGAGGATTAAACAACTAGTTAGTAGGTCCCAAACCTAAAGCCTAAAGAAAATCCTAGGAGTATACAAAACTATACTAACAAGGGTAGTAGAAATAGAATTAGGGATCCTACTAGTCAAATAATACTTCAAGGGACTAAGACACTAATATGCAGCAAAGATAATAGAATACCTAGCCTAATAGACTATCTAAAAGGTACTAGACAAGATAAAAGCCTAGTACATTAGGACTAGGAGGCGAGACAGACTACAAATAACTCCCTAGAAAGTTAAAGACCTAGAGCAATATAGAGTCTTAATAAGAGAAATGCTAGAGAAAGAGCTTTAAGGACTAAATATAAGGCTAAAGGAAGACAAACTAAAGGGAGAGAAACAAAGCCTAGCAGAATCAATTGCTAGATACCTATAGGAGTAGGAATAGAACAAAACACAAGTTAGACTAGGAACCCTAAAGGTACTAATCAAATTTGGTTAATATAACTACTAACTCTATAAGGACCTAAATAGGGCCGAGGCAAGCCTAGCTATCTAAATTAGATCTAAATACATTAGATTCAGATCTTACCTATTTAGAAGAAACGTCCTAGGAATTGAAAGCAGGGCTTACTAATATAGCTACCAATCTCAGAACCCTAAGTATATGCTGCTAGTCTACCCTTAATAGTTAGAAGGCAGAAGCGATTAGAGACTAAAAGCAATAGAAAGGGAATACGATAAGCTAATCTAGAGCAAAGAAGACCTAAAGAGGATAGTAAAGTAGATTATTAAACAGGGATTTGTACAACAATTCGCACTAGTAAGGGAAACTAAGGAGTAGATAAGAAGGAGGGAAGAAGAGGGGGAAAGAAGGGTAGGGCAGTAGGCAAGGTAGTTAGAGGGTAACAACTATAACACTAGTATACCCTAGAGGAAGGAGAATAAGAAAACAAGGAAGATCAATACTTGTAAATAGGACAGGAGGGAGGTTTTTACTAACTAAGTTGGTTTCCTACCTAAAACAATATATAGAAACAGACCTACATAGGCCGAAAGGCACTACAATAGGCAAATGAAATATCTATCTATCTATATAGCAGTAGTAACTGCATACGGCTATAGGGCCTTTAGTAAATTCGTATAGAGCATTATCTTCCGAGCGGTCGTATATACGATATAGTTGCTAACCTTAGCTAGGCTATTCTAAGTAGAAGAATAAGGTGCTGTAACCTGTAGTATAATGCCCTAATTACGAGCCTAGCTTAATAGCTGATTTCCGCCGTATTTACCCCCTCTATCGAGGCGGTAGATTAGGATCGAATAGCTAGTTTGTATACGGACGTATATACGATAATCCTTAATAGCTACTATAGCCCCTAACTTTAGTAAGCTAGTATATTCGTATCGATAGGCTAACTTAGCGTATATAAACAATGTAAAGTAGCGTTCCTATAATAGACTAGGGTTAGTAATAGTAACTACATCTATATAGACAATATAATAGATTGTAGATAGTCGTACGCGCGGCAGCCGATTGTATTCCTTATATAATATAGCTATACGATAGGCAATGCAGTTGCGGAAGTCCTTCTTAGCACTAGTAATAATAATCTAACCCTCAGATTCTATTCTTAGCAGCTTGCGGTAATAAATATAGCTATATCGTAGATGCTATTTATCTATAGTGCCTATAGGCACCCCCTTCTTTAATAAAAGGGCAACTACTTTACTATCTAGACTAGAGGTTAGTATATATAGATAAGGGAGACTATTCTTTCGGTATATCTAAGCAATAGTAACCTTAGAGCCGTTAATAATAGTAAACAGAACACGCTTGTTATTCCGATAGAAACAGCCCTTATCGGCTAGCTTCTTAGTAGATAGGAGGTTAGCTACTAGACCTAGTATATACAGTATCTCTAACAACTTTATATTGCTAACACTATGCTCGTTAACTACCTCTGTCTAAGCAACGCCTACTATTGTTACGTACTTCGTATTGCTACTAAACCGAATAGGAATGTAACAGCCTTTATACTTAAGAAGCAGGGCAGGGTCGTTAACTATATACATGCTAGTACTAGAGTCTACAACCTAGTTAGTAGTACGAGTCGCTATAGTAAGCGCTGTAGATGCCGTATTACTAATAGTAATCGCATTAAAGGCGTAGTTGCCGCCTAAACTAGGTACTAAATCCGGACGTAGATTGTTGTAGAATAAGGGTAGTGTATTCTTAGCAAATAGGCCTTGCGTACTAGGCTAGGGTTGCTATTATTGCTATGTAGTTAGTCTACGCTGCTGCTACTACTATTACTGCACCCCCTTCTTCTTAGCCTTCTGCTACTTACGGCGCAGTCGGTCTTCCTCCTTTAGATAAGAGTCTTATTATAGTAGCGATTAGAAGGGTGCGACCCCTAACAATAGGCGCACTTCTTACGGTTAGACTAATAACTATTCTAGTTGCTTCTACCGCAGCCTCGACTATTGCTATTATTATTATTATTTCCGCGGCTACTACGACCGCTACGGTTCGAGTTACCTCGACTATTGCTATTGCTATTGCCTTATAGTTGCTAGCGCTAGAGACCGAAGAAACTATTGTATTAGGCCTAGTTCAATTAAGCTATATTCTTATTAAGTAACGCGCTAATAATATTGTTAAGGGTGCTGTCGTTAATAGTATATTCTAAGGCGCGCATCTACTTACGTCGTATCTATACGAAAGCCTCGTAGAACGGTACGATTTGTATAATAAATATATAGACAGCCTAGTATTAACTAATAGCTAATTTAGTATCCTTTAAGGCACCGAGCTTCTTCTTATATTCGTTATAGAACTTCTTAATGTCCTTGCTATTATACCGAAGGGTAATATATTCCTAGTAGAGCATAAATTTAGTAGACCTACCTTTACTAGTGTATTTCTTCTTAAGGAAGTCCTATACTTCCTAGGATATAGACAGACTAAGCAGTAATTGTTAAATGTTACTAACACAATTAGGAAAGATCTAGGTACGTGCTATTTAATCTTTAGAGTCCTATTTATCTTAGCGGTCTTCAAACTCCTTAGAAGACTTACTAGAGGCCTTAGAAAGGGGTCGCTAGCGGGTGCCTTATATATAGCGCTAGACCGACATACCTTTAAGGGCGCCTTTAGCGGTATACGACTATAATAGGTAATTCTCCTTATTCTTTAGCTTAGGAATGTTGCTTATATAAGCGCTAGAGGTTGTAGGGGGAGCTATTACGGACAGCGACGGCGATAATATAGAAAGAGACTATTATAGACTCGTCTTAAGAGGCGGCCGATAGGCGCGCCTAGGTCTTAGTATAGCGGACAGCCGACACTATTGTTATTAACCGACTCGAGTCGGACTAGCACCTGCTAGAATACTCGAGGGCGGCGGCGGCGACGATAATAGTGTCGGCGCAATTTTTAGTAACGAGCGCTAGCTACGCAGTAGTCGGAGTAACTATTAGAATACGTATTAAACGTATTGTACGCGTTAGAAACGTAGGGGGCTTATAACTACTTAATATAAACTGTAATGTATTTAGAAGAGGGCTAATCTATAGGAAGCCTAAAGATAAAGTGCGTAGTTTTAGCCTTAGGCATTATATACGTAATACTATATACTACATACTTTAAGTATAATAATAACAATATAATAAATATATTGTATTATAGCCTAATATTTTAAAAATAGAAGAATATACAATCTAGTAGTAACAACTATATTCTATATATTAGCTAAGGACTACTAGGCAATAATCTAAGGAGTCCGAGTCCTATATTTTACTATTCTAAGAAAATTAACTAGGGGATTTTAGGAAACTTAGGATCTATATAAGAACCTAAGCAAGTGAAGTCTCCTATTATGCCTTAGCAAGCCTATATAACAATTATATAATGTTATTACGTATACTACGGTGCTGTCTCGCTAGCGTAAAGCCTACTTAGTATATACGCGGAAAAGCTTAGTCGCTCGTACGGATATACTCGGTTGCCGGCTCGGTATATATACTATCCGTACGTAGCCTAGTTAATAGTAAACGCTCTGCCCTGTTCTAAGAAAGGTACGGTTTAGTTCTACTTTCTACTACGGCGATTAGTAGAGGGTATTCTATACGTTGCTATATACCTATTTTCTTATAGTTCTAAACTGTCTACCCTTCGTAGCGGCCTATAGAACCCCGAAAGATAAACGTAAGTAATCTAAATACGCCGAGCGCGGGAAACGCGTAGAATAATGCCCTAGGAGCGCCGATAGTATTAGAAAACGACGTAGCGATATAATAAGACGAAGCCGAATATTAGGCGCGCCGAGAAGCGACCTACCTACGGCTCGAACGATTTCTAGCTAAGTAAGAAGTACTTAGGCTAGAAGTATAGGCTTAAGAAGCTAAGCGAGAGAATACGCGTCTTCGTGCCCTTAGGGACGCCGGCGATACGCTAGCTCCGAGTAGCGGTACTACCGGCGAGGGTCCTACGAGGACCCTATCCCTAGATAAGGACGAGGACGAGGAAGAATTAGCTAACGAGTCGATTTAGAGGCCTAAATCTTAGAGAGCTAAATCTGTCTCGTATCGACTACCTTTTTCCGAAAGTGCGCTAAGCGTAGCTACTATACCTAGTATAAGCTACGCAGTCGCTAGTCTTGCGGCTATTAAGCCTCGCCTAAAGGAACCTAAGCCCTTTAAAGGCGATATAATTAAGGAGTCGAGGCGATTCCTTCGAGAACTTTCTATTACCTTTATACTATCCGGAGCTACCTATTATACGGACGAAAGCAAGGTGCTTTATAGTATTATATATCTCGTAGGCGATACGTAGGAGCGATAGTATAATAAAAATAGCCTTAAGGACCTATAGAATTATACCTATTAGGACTTTAAAACCTTCTATCGGGACTACGTCGGGGACCCTATAAACCGTATACTAGACGTAACCCTCGAGTATAAGGCAGCTCGTTAGCGTAAGGGATAGTTAGTCTAAAGCTTTGCCCTTAAGCTCGTAGTGCTCGAAGACTAACTTAGCGACTATAGCGAGGAGTATAGGATCCGCTATCTCTTCGTTAAACTCTAGCCGGCGATTCGTAGCGCGATTATTAAATACTATATAGTGCTAACGACGCGTTACGAACTCGTAGAGCTTACGACGCGTATCGAGACCCCTAATAAGCTATCTAGCAAACGTAAGGATCGTAACTATAATAAAACCGGAGGTAGTAAAGGCAAGAAGCGTCGATCTAATAGTTAGGCCTATAAGTAGTAGTTAAATTGCGACCGTAGCGTAGGCGGAAAGTATACGAAGGGCGATAACTCGTAAGGCGGGTATAATATTAGTAAGGTCGAATGTTATAGCTATCGCTAGAAAGGCTATTATAAGAACGCGTACCCGAACCGCTATTTCTAGAAAGACGACAACCCTACGGTACGTAAGGTAGCCGCTAACGCTAAAGAGAAGAAGAACGACTCAAAGGCTAAGGAAAAAGACAAGGCATTTCCTAAGAGCTAGGGATAGGTACGGAATCTTAACTAAGTAGCTTAGTAGTAGTAGTACCTACGGGACGCGTACGCGGAGCAATCGTTACGTAAGAAGGGAAAGTGTCCGTCGAATGCTTATTAGATAATGCTACTAATATTAATATAGTATCTTAAGAATTCGTTCTACGATACTAGCCTTAGCGGATTATTAATACCGTACTACCTAGTACCGACAGTTTCTAGGGCGACTAAGGATACTACTATAGAGCGTATTATTTGCGCTTACGGATCGCCGACTCTATAGGCTAAGAACGTATTACTACCGGAGTGTTCTACGCTTTCGAGATATCCCTCCCTAATATTATTCTTAGTAGGCCTTAGAGGCGCGATTAAAAGGTAATCGTCGATAGCTCGACGGATGCCTAGACCTATAGGAACGAAGCCGTAGCGCGTACGATACGTATACGGGAACTATAGGAATTCTAGAAGGATATACGTAACGCTCTATATATATATACGATTAGCGTTCGCTAACTTCGCGATATCGCTAAGGGTTCCTCCTTGCTAGAAGAATTTAAAGACTTCGAAGACGTCTTTACTATAATACCCGAAGCGCGACGTAAGCTCCCCGAAGATATAGAGTATACGATCGACCTAATCCCCGGAACGAAGCCGCCTTATAAACCTCTCTACTATTCTTTAGGAAGAGAGCTTAGCGACCTTCGTAATTACCTAAGCTTAGCCTTAGAGAATAATTAGATCTAGCTTAGTATAAGCGAGGCGGGTACGCCGATCCTATTCGTACTAAAGAAGGATAGTAGTCTAAGACTCTACGTCGATTATAGGGGGCTAAACGAGATTACTATTAAAAATCGTTACCCCCTGCCTCTTATTAGCGAAACGCTTAATAGGCTTAAGGACGCCGAATAGTATACGTCCTTAGACCTATAGGATACGTATTATCGTATCTATATTAAGCGAGGCGACGAGTAGAAGACTACGTTCCGTACGCGGTACGGGTACTTCGAGTATAAGGTAATGCCTTTTAGGCTTACTAATACTCCTACTACGTTCTAAGGATATATTAATAGGGCGTTAGCTAGCCTTATTAATATTTGCTATATCGTCTACCTTAACGATATTCTTATTTATAGCAAAACGCGAGAGGACTATATACGAGACGTACGCGCTATCCTTACGCGGCTCCGGAAGTTCGCCTTATATACGAATAGAAAGAAATGTTCCTTCTAGAAGAAAGAAGTCGAATTCCTCGGGTTTATCGTTAGTACCGAAGGCGTATCGATAGATTAGCGTAGGGTAAACGCTATTACTAAGTAGCCTCGCCTATTAACGCTAAAGGAGGTTTAATCCTTCCTTAGATTCTACAACTTCTATCGGAGGTTTATTCTAAATTACTCCCGAATCGTTATACCGCTAACTGCCCTATTAAAAGGCGCCGTAAATAGCCGGAAGCTAGGTTAGGTCTAGTAGGGCGAAAGCGAGGAGCAAGCGTTCCGCTAGCTAAAGGCTGCCTTTAGCTCGGCCTCGATATTACGATACTATAATCCTACGAAGCCCCTACGTATCGAAACCGATACCTCTACGTTCGCCTTAGTAGGGATTATATTACAATAGAGCGAAGATAGGAATTAGCACCCTATTACCTTCTAGTTACGAAAAATAGTCCTAGCCGAGACGAATTATAAGACCTATAACTAGGAGCTCCTAGCGGTTGTCGAGTCCTTTAAGTATTAGCGCCCGTACCTCGACGGCGCTTAGTATACGACCTGCGTAGTTAACACGTTATCGACTACGCTAATCTTAAGGGCTTTATAAAGATAAAGTAGCTTATCGGAAAGTAGGTAAGATAGGCAACCTTCCTTATACCTTTTAACTTTACTATTAAACATCGGGCTAGTAAGCGAAATCTAGCCGATATACCTTCGCGACGTAGCGACTATAAAAGCGAGTCGTAGGCAGCGAACAATCTTCTCTCTATATTATAGTCGAAACTAGCTCTATAGTTAAATCTGCCCGAGGATATCGAGCCGATTATAAAACGCATCTCTATTATATATATAGGGATGCGAGACGCTAGTATAGCGCTAGCGGAACGCAAGAGTTTTATTAGCAGTCCCGTAAGAGTAGCGGCTACTATCGTTAGGAATAACGGGCCCTACTACGAGACGCCTAATATAATCCTTAGTTTTGTACGTACTTTATAATAGCTAGAGTAAGCGAGAGGAGGAGGCTTATACGAGACAAGCTTACCGTCGGGTAGCTTAGGCTCTTTAAGTAGTTCTAACCTCCCGGCTAGCTATTTACGTCGTAGTAACCTTATCTATTACGGCGATGCGCTATATATCCCTAAGGACTACGTATTACGTACGTAGCTAATATGTATATACTACGACGACCCTTTAGCTAGACACTTTAGTATAGCTAAGACTATAGACCTAATACGCCGAAAGTACTTCTAGCCGAAAATAGCCGAGGATATTGCGGCCTATATCCGTACCTATAGAATCTGTTAATAGTCGAAGGCGAAACGCTATCGCCTATATAGCGAGCTCGCTACTCTACCTATACCGACCCGACCTTAGTAAGAATTAACGATAAACTTTATTACCGATCTCCCGCCGAGTAAGCTCGGTGCCTACGTATATACTACGATCCTCGTAATAGTCGACCGCTATACGAAGATAAGCCTCTTTATCCTAACGACGAAGAAGTATATAGTAGTAGAACTCGCGGATATCCTTTAAAGGGAGGTAATTAGGCGTTTTAGAGTACTATTAGGCATTATTAGCGATCGTAGATCGCTTTTTACTAGCTAGTTTTAGAGCGACTTCTGCTTTAAAGCGTATATAAAGCGTAGGCTTAGTATAGCCTTCTACCCTTAGACCGACGGGTAAACCGAACGCGCGAATTAGACCCTCGAGCAATACCTTCGATACTATTACTCTAAGAATTAGGATAATTAGGCTAAACTGTTGCCTTAGGCGGAGTTTGCCTACAATAATAGCGTTTATCCTACGTTGCGTATAAGCCCCTTTAAGATGCTCTACGGCTTTAACCCTAATTTAATACTAAGCGTAAATAAGCTACTAGCTCGGGACGAGCTAACTAAGGGAAGGGCACTAGTAGCTATCGACGCTACGGAGCGACTACGACAAGTATATAAAACGCTTACGGAACGCTAGTAGAAAGTAGTAGAATACTAGGCTAAGTAATACAATGTATACTATACTACTAAGATATATAGTATAGGTAACTTAGTCTTACTATCGACAAAGAATATTAGCTTAGATATCCTAAAGAAGAAACTTAGCCCGAAGTATATAGGGCCTTTCTGTATTATTAACGTAGTCGGAGCGTAGGCGTACCGCCTAGCACTACCGTTAAGTACGAAGATCTATAATGTTTTCTATATTTCCCTCCTCGAGCCTTAGTATAGGCGCAATAGCGAGGAATATAAGATAAGTATGCCCGTCGCTAAAGGTAATAAGTAGTAGGTAGAAACAATCGTAGCAAAGAAGATAGACCCCGTAGTAGTTCGGTTTCCGAACTACTAAACGTATATAGTTTGGTTTCTTAGCGGCGAACTAGCTCCCTAGTTCCGGTTTGGTTTTTTCGAACTATATAGATTCCTAGTTTAAACTAGAGACTGTATTGGTTTTACTATAAGGACACTCTTATTCGACTGCCGGCTACGATTGCCGGCTATAATAGTAACTCTGTTATATTTACTACGCTCTTTTACCGTTGCTAGGGCGTAGTTGCCGTTACTAGGGCGTAGTTGCTATTGCTAGGGCGTAGTTTTGCTACAAGGACACTCTTATTCGACTGCCGGCTACGATTGCCGGCTATAATAGTTACTAGGTTGTATTTACTACGCTTTATTACCGTTGCTAGGGCGTAGTTGCCGTTACTAGGGCGTAGTTGCTATTACTAGGGCGTAGTTACCGTAGTTGCGAAAGCTTACCTATATAACGTTACGTAGGCGGTAACAATTAGGGCTTCGCGATATTCTTATACTTTTAACTTCTTCCTCTATACCTATACCGATAATAACTACTATACGCTACGCCCCCGCCCCTTTCCCTTATAATAGTAAGAGAGAAGCGCGCCGCGCGCTAAATAGAAAATAGAACTAAAGACCGCGAGTTTGTTTTACCTAAGCGTCTAACTAAAAAGCGTAAGACTAAAGAGGAGTACTCTACGAAGAAGAATTCCGTACGAGACCGCGAGAGAAAGGAGAAGATAGATAAGGATAAAAGAGCTAAGGATAAGAGAAGAAAGGCGCGGAATAAGGCATTCTATCGATAGCTAGCGCCTATAGAAAAAAGTAAAGGTTAGAATAAGAAGACAACCTAAGAGAAGGCTAAGAGGAGGAAAGAATTACGGCTAGTTTTCGAGCGTAAAGTTCTAGTAGCGTAAGTTAATCTAGCTAGCGGCCGTAGCTAGTAGCTATAGCCGGTAGCCGTAGCCGGTAGCTATAGCCGGTATATTTTTCTTTACTACGTTAACTAAAAGCATTTAGACCTATAGCCGCTATCTCTATCGATACGACCGATAGTAACGGAGATGTTTAGATAGCCGAGAACAATAATACTAGAGTTTAGGATACCGCGATAGAGCTTAATACTACGAATAAAGGAACTAAAAAAAGCGAGGAGATACTATACGTCGATCTAGTAACAGGTATAGTCTTAGAGCCTAACGCTATAGACGATAAGCGCTAGGAATAAATCGAGTATAGTTAAAGAGACGAGATACTAGTAAAGGGCTAAGGTATAAGTCCTATTAATCTAGAAAATTATAGTTAAAGCTACTACGAAAAGCTAGTAAGGATTAGAATCGAGACTAGTCGTCTTTATATCCTCGATATAGAGTAGAAGTTTCTTTATTAGTATTAGAGCGAAGCCTTTACGTCTATAAAGGTAAAGTAGCTTGCGATTAATGCGATCGGGGCTAGGTATCTAAGGACGGTAGAAGTATTACTATAGGAGGAAGGGGTATAGGTAATTATTCTATACTCGGCATATATAGCCGGCGTTCGTAGCCGGCAGATACTAACAGTTAAATAGAAAGCATTTCTCGAAGGCAGAGTGCTACTACTATATAAAATCTTTACTAAGGCAGAGAGGGCTTATATCCGGAATCTAAGCTACTAGTAGGATAGGTTAGCGTTAGAATTCTCTAAATCTCTATATAAGCCTCCGAAGGATTACCTATTTTAGCGATACGGCTTTATCTAGACTACTCCGTAGATACCCGAAGAAGCTCGAGCGCTCTTTAAGATCTTTACTAAGAAGCGGAAGGAGTTCGAGGATTAGGATTAGTTAATAGAGCTATTAGTTAGTCTTAGGTTTCGTAGTTAGACTCGGCCTAAGTATTTACTTATCGAGTGTCTTATACCGAAAGAGGATAGATTAAGACTAAAAACGAGCTTAGATTCGTTAGGTATAGTAGCTCGGTTCCGTTAGTAGGAGAGAGCCGCCGTATAGAAGGCAAAATTTAGGCAGTTAGGGTAGCTAGGAAAGAAATTCTAGTAGTTAGGCTAGCTAGGGTAGCTAGGAAAAAAAATCTAGTAGTTAGGTAGCTAGGAAACAAAAAAAAAGGTAGCTAGCTATTTACTACCTAGCTATTCCTAACGATACGATACTATAAAAGAAAGGGTATTTCCCTATAGCTACTAGTACACATCTACCACTCCTAAGTCCTAAGTCCTTACCTTACCGTACGAAACCTTAAAATATACCGACCGACATTGCATATATACTAGGCGCTATACTAGGAAGGGTAATAACGAGACGATAGTCGAAACAGTCTAGTATACGAGCGAGATTGCGACAACGTCGAAAGGAGGTCGTATACTTACCTTCGAGCCTATCGAGTCCTAGACGACGATTAGGGCTAGATTTATCCTCTCCGAATCCTAGTAGTAGGAATTTATTATAGGGTACTACTACCTAGTCCTTACCTTTATAGAGTCTAAGTAGAAGGTTGTTCGGAGATATAAGAATATCGAGTATTAACCCGGAAATCTTCGAAAAGGCTAGCTAGGCGTATCTTTAGAAACCCGAGTATATAGAGCAGTTTAGTTAGTAGGTCTGTAAGATATAGTTCCCTTTATACTTACGTTCGAAGGAGTGTAAACTCCGGAAGTACTCGATACGATAGGGGAGTAAGGAGCGAACGGATATATTCTAGAAGTTCTTTATAGAGGGGGCATTGTACCGTTATACGACTTCTCGACTTAAAGGTTAACTAGTAATTGTCTGTAACTTCTACGGTTTAATCTTAAAATACCTAAAACTAGGGGATAGGAACTTATCGCCTACGAACTATCTCTATTCTAAATAGTATCGGGAATCTTAAGGAGAGAGGAGAGTTAATATAGATATAGCGTTCTAGAAAGAGGTACGTCTTCTAAAATGCCGGCTATAGCTGCCGGCTATAGCTACCGGCTATAGCTACCGGCTATAGATTCCGGCTATAGATTCCGGCTACTTAAATCAACCGTAGAGGTCTAGCTAATTATTATAGGCTATGCTTAAGGAAGCTCTAGGATTAAAGGCTACCGATTTCTCCCCCGAAGACTTTAAGCAACTAGTAAACGAAATGCTAGCTATAAACGGTCTTCCGGAAGACTTCTACGAAAGGGAGTCTATATAGAAGATATACCTATATCTTATAAACTACCCTCCCCTATTTCTCGGCGCGATAACCTAGCGTATTATATTCGAAAAGAACAAAGAGGCTACGTTAGACGATATTTAGGAGATCCTCCGTAATACTCGCCGAGTAGCTATTACTATCGATGGCTAGTTAAGCCGGACTATAAGAGCCTCCTTCCTCTCGATTATACTATACTTTATTAATTCGGATTAGAAACTCTAGGAACTTATAATCGGATTCCCTAAAATTCTAGGTTCCTATACTAGTAAGGATATAGCGAAGCTTGTCTATACGGTAATAGATAGGGTTAGCGTAATAACGAAACTAATCTCGATTACTACGGACAACGCTAGTAATAATCGAATATTGTATAAGGCGTTGTATATACAATTTACTCGCATATATCTTTAAAATTACTAATTGTATCGATAGGGTCGAGTATATAGAGGAGATTACAAGGTCTACAATCTAGCTTAATCTTCCGAATATTAAGCTCGCTACGATTCCGGATACGTACGACAATACGTACGATAATAACGATAAAGAGGAGCCTATTAATAGCCCTAGCCCTATTAAATCGGAGCCGACGTCGTTGCTAGTTGCATCCCTATAGAAGTTTCCCTACCTCGCTTATATAGTTCAAATCGCGATCCGAGCCCTCTTTAAGACGCTTAAAATTGCACTATTAAACGACGACTAATAGAAGATCCTAGATAAGGATAAAGCAAAGTCGAAAGTCGAGAAACTTATTATAGTTAGACCCCGCAGTAGTTCGGTTTCCGAACTACTAAACGTATATAGTTTAGTTTCTTAGCGGCGAACTAGCTCCCTAGTTCCGGTTTAGTTTTTTCGAACTATATAGATTCCTAGTTTAAACTAGAGACTATATTAGTTTTACTATAAAGACACTCTTATTCGACTGCCGGCTACGATTGCCGGCTATAATAGTAACTCTATTACATTTACTACGCTCTTTTGCCGTTGCTAGGGCGTAGTTGTCGTTGCTAGGGCGTAGTTGCCGTTACTAGGGCGTAGTTTTGCTATAAGGATACTCTTATTCGACTACCGGCTACGATTGCCGGCTATAATAGTTACTAGGTTGTATTTACTACGCTCTATTACCGTTGCTAGGGCGTAGTTGCCGTTGCTAGGGCGTAGTTACCGTTACTAGGGCGTAGTTGCTATTGCCGGGGCGTAGTTGCCGTAGTTACGAAAGCTTACCTATATAACGTTACGTAGGCGGCAATAATTAGGGCTTCGCGATATTCTTACACTTTTAACTTCTTCCTCTATACCTATACCGATAATAACTACTATACGCTACGCCCCCGCCCCTTTCCCTTACAATAGTAAGAGAGAAGCGCGCTACGCGCTAAACAGAAGATAGAACTAAAGACCGCGAGTTTGTTTTACCTAAGCGTCTAACTAAAAAGCGTAAGACTAAAGAGGAGTACTCTACGAAGAAGAATTCTATACGAGACCGCGAGAGAAAGGAGAAAATAGATAAGGATAAAAGAGCTAAGGATAAGAGAAGAAAGGCGCGGAATAAGGCATTCTATCGATAGCTAGCGCCTATAGAAAAAAGTAAAGGTTAGAATAAGAAGACAACCTAAGAGAAAGCTAAGAGGAGGAAAGAATTGCGGCTAGTTTTCGAGCGTAAAGTTCTAGTAGCGTAAGTTAATCTAGCTAGCGGCCGTAGCTAGCAGCTATAGCCGGCAGCCGTAGCCGGTAGCTATAGCCGGCATATTTTTCTTTAATACGTTAACTAATAGTATTTAGACCTATAGCCGCTACCTCTATCGATACGACCGATAGTAACGGAGATATTTAGATAGCCGAGAACAATAATACTAGAGTTTAGGATACCGCGATAGAGCTTAATACTACGAATAAAGGAACTAAAAAAAGCGAGGAGATACTATACGTCGATCTAGTAACAGGTATAGTCTTAGGGCCTAACGCTATAGACGATAAGCGCTAGGAGTAGATCGAGTATAGTTAAAGAGACGAGATACTAGTAAAGGGCTAAGGTATAAGTCCTATTAATCTAGAAAATTATAGTTAAAGCTACTACGAAAAGCTAGTAAGGATTAGAATCGAGACTAGTCGTCTTTATATCCTCGATATAGAGTAGAAGTTTCTTTATTAGTATTAAAGCGAAGCCTTTGCGTCTATAAAGGCAAAGTAGCTTACGATTAATGCGATCGGGGCTAGGTATCTAGGGACGGTAGAAGTATTACTATAGGAGGAAGGGGTATAGGTAATTATTCTATACTCGGTATATATAGCCGGCGTTCGTAGCCGGTAGATACTAACAGTTAAATAGAAAGCGTTTCTCGAAGGCAGAGTGCTACTACTATATAAAATCTTTACTAAGGTAGAGAGGGCTTATATCCGGAATCTAAGCTACTAGTAGGATAGGTTAGCGTTAGAATTCTCTAAATCTCTATATAAGCCTCCGAAGGATTACCTATTTCAGCGATACGGCTTTATCTCGACTACTCCGTAGGTACTCGAAGAAGCTCGAGCGCTCTTTAAGGTCTTTACTAAAAAGCGGAAGGAGTTCGAGGATTAGGATTAGTTAATAGAGCTATTAGTTAGTCTTAGGTTTCGTAGTTAGACTCGGCCTAAGCATTTGCTTATCGAGTGTCTTATACCGAAAGAGGATAGATTAAGACTAAAAACGAGCTTAGATTCGTTAGGTATAGTAGCTCGGTTCCGTTAGTAGGAGAGAGCCGCCGTATAGAAGGCAAAATTTAGGTAGTTAGGTAGCTAGGAAAGAAATTCTAGTAGTTAGGCTAGCTAGGGTAGCTAGGAAAAAAAAATCTAGTAGTTAGGTAGCTAGGAAACAAAAAAAAGGTAGCTAGCTATTTACTACCTAGCTATTCCTAACGATATAATACTATAAAAGAAGGGGTGTTTCCCTATAGCTACTAGTATATATTTACTACTCCTAAGTCCTTACCTTACCGTACGAAACCTTAAAATATGCCGACCGATATTATATATATACTAGGCGCTATACTAGGAAAGGTAATAACGAGACGATAGTCGAAACAGTCTAGTATACGAGCGAGATTGCGACAACGTCGAGAGGAGGTCGTATACTTACCTTCGAGCCTATCGAGTCCTAGACGACGATTAGGGCTAGATTTATCCTCTCCGAATCCTAGTAGTAGGAATTTATTATAGGGTACTACTACCTAGTCCTTACCTTTATAGAGTCTAAGTAGAAGGTTGTTCGGAGATATAAGAACATCGAGTATTAACCCGGAAATCTTCGAAAAGGCTAGCTAGGCGTATCTTTAGAAACCCGAGTATATAGAGCAGTTTAGTTAGTAGGTCTATAAGATATAGTTCCCTTTATACTTACGTTCGAAGGAGTATAAACTCCGGAAGTACTCGATACGATAGGGGAGTAAGGAGCGAACGGATATATTCTAGAAGTTCTTTATAGAGGGGGCATTATACCGTTATACGACTTCTCGACTTAAAGGTTAACTAGTAATTGTCTATAACTTCTACGGTTTAATCTTAAAATACCTAAAACTAGGGGATAGGAACTTATCGCCTACGAACTATCTCTATTCTAAATAGTATCGGGAATCTTAAGGAGAGAGGAGAGTTAATATAGATATAGCGTTCTAGAAAGAGGTACGTCTTCTAAAATGCCGGCTATAGCTGCCGGCTATAGCTACCGGCTATAGCTACCGGCTATAGATTCCGGCTATAGATTCCGGCTACTTGAATCAACCGTAGAGGTCTAGCTAATTATTATAGGCTACGCTTAAGGAAGCTCTAGGATTAAAGGCTACCGATTTCTCCCCCGAAGACTTTAAGCAACTAGTAAACGAAATGCTAGCTACAAACGGTCTTCCGGAAGACTTCTACGAAAGGGAGTCTATATAGAAGATATACCTATATCTTATAAACTACCCTCCCCTATTTCTCGGCGCGATAACCTAGCGTATTATATTCGAAAAGAACAAAGAGGCTACGTTAGACGATATTTAGGAGATCCTCCGTAATACTCGCCGAGTAGCTATTACTATCGATAGCTAGTTAAGCCGGACTATAAGAGCCTCCTTCCTCTCGATTATACTATACTTTATTAATTCGGATTAGAAACTCTAGGAACTTATAATCGGATTCCCTGAAATTCTAGGTTCCTATACTAGTAAGGATATAGCGAAGCTTGTCTATACGGCAATAGATAGGGTTAGCGTAACAACGAAACTAATCTCGATTACTACGGACAACGCTAGTAATAATCGAACATTATATAAGGCGTTGTATATACAATTCACTCGTATATGTCTTTAAAATTACTAATTGTATCGATAGGGTTGAGTACGTAGAGGAGATTATAAGGTCTATAATCTAGCTTAATCTTCCGAATGTTAAGCTCGCTACGATTCCGGATACGCACGACAATACGCACGATAATAACGATAAAGAGGAGCCTATTAATAGCCCTAGCCCTATTAAATCGGAGCCGACGTCGTTGCTAGTTGCATCCCTATAGAAGTTTCCCTACCTCGCTTATATAGTTCAAATCGCGATCCGAGCCCTCTTTAAGACGCTTAAAATTGCACTATTAAACGACGACTAATAGAAGATCCTAGATAAGGATAAAGCAAAGTCGAAAGTCGAGAAACTTATTATAGTAATAAGACGGGATAAGGCAGAGAGCCTCGCTCTCGTTTTATATAAGGTATAACTTTTGTCCGTAGCCGGCACCTATAGCCGGTAACCTAGTATAGTTCTAACTCTTTTTCTCTAGCTTCGTCGTCTAGCAATATATACGAACTCGAGCTTATAGAGATATAACCGATTCGAGGCTATTTAAAAGAACCTAATCGAGCGCCTTAAAACCGATGCCTAGAATATCGTATAGAATAAGCGATAGCAAAAGCGGCCTCCTTAGCGCCTACTCTGTTTTACCTAAGACGTTAAGACCCGGTTCGATTCGACTTTCTATATAGTTACGAGGGGATATACTTTACGTACCGCTCTCGAGATCTATTAGAGTTCCGAGGGTATTAAGTAGCTCGGCCTTACCGCCGCCGAATAGCGCTAAGTAGAGTATCTCGTCGATATTAGTAAGTATTACGCGAAGGTTACTACTACGATTAGAAGAACCCGAGGACCGACGATCTACCTTATCTTTACGTACTATAACTAGCTCTTTAACGAGCTCGAGGAAACCGTAGCTAAGCTAGCTAAGAAGAGCGTTCCCTAGAAAGTAGCTATAACGAAAGCTATAGACACCTCCTATACTAAGTTATATAAATATTATAGTACTACCTTTAACTCGTTCGGGGATATCTATAGCGTTACGTACTTGCTTAACCCGGTAGAAAAGGATATATACTAGCAGAGGCCGGAATAGAAGGCGGACGAGGTATAGCCGAAGCATTACTAGACTATTCTAGAAAAGATGTTCTACGAGCGTCGGAAAGAAACTAGTCTAAATACAGCTCCTATAAAGAAAAAGAAGGTTTAGAAGGCTCCGATATTATACCTATTTCGTAGGTAGGAAGTAGAGGTAGAAGAGGAAGCAACTACTAAAGTAAATAAAGAAGAGTTCGATCTCTATTAGCGCGCGAGTAAGTATAAACCCGTAGGCTCGGAAAGAGGGCTAATAATCTCTAGATCTTACCGGTCTTCTAGACGAATTCGGAGACGATATTCTCGCTATATAGTAGCGGTTAGAGCCTAAGTTTCTAACGATAGCGTCGGTCGCTCGGAACGTCCTCGCTATCCCGAGCGTAGGTATAGGCTATAAGAGGTCTTTTAGTATCGCTCGTTACTAGGGCCGCTTTAATCGAATATACTCGCCTACTACCTTCGAATCTATTATAGTATTCCGATACTATCTCCTCTACTAGAATCGCTAAGGTAGGTTACTAAAGATTATACTAAAGGAGTTAATCGAGGAATTAGAAAACCTTAAGATCGAAGAAACCTAGGAGCGCAAAGAGAATACGAAATTTAGTCTAAGCGAAACCCTAATTAGCGATAACGAAGAGGAGGAGGGCGGAGGTAGAAGGCGATACCGGGTCGAGAAGCGGAAACGTATATAGGCTTAGAGTAGCTTTAAAGAGACGAAGCGTTTACGTATAAGGTAATATAGCCGGCGTATATAGCCGGTATATATCCGAAATATGTTTCGAATTCCTAGGACCTAAACAGACTAGTTACTATAGCAACCGACCCCGCTTACCTACGGACTATTTCTAATTCTCTATTCGCTCTTCCTCTCCTTCTTCCCTTTCCCTATATTCTTAAAGATAAATATACCTTAAGGATTCGGCTCTTCGGGCCTTCCTAAGCTAGCTGCCTCCCCTTCCTTAAGCTACTATCCTTTATTCGAATCTAACGATAACCTACTAAGGCGGTTTAATAAAAGACTATTTGTTCTAGAAGATAAGAAGTATTAATGTCTCCTTACGATTATATACTTATTAATTTTCTAGGTCCTACCGATATACCCTCGTTACCTAAACGCGTAGATAAATATCTTTAGAGGCTAAAGGGTAAGGGTAAAGTAAGCTAAGTATAGGGAGACCGTAGCGAGAACGAGATATCGGAAGAGTAAGGCTCTCCGTAGTATATACGAAGGAAGGGGGTTCCTCGGAAAACAGTACCGAAAAATAAGAAGGCTATAGGTAGATAGGAGAAGGCTAAAAAGAGTAGGCGGACGAAGACTATCGCGAAGAAAAGTTATCTTTCTATTAAAAGAAAGGGAATAAGGCAGGACTCGACGATAAAGAAGCGGCGCTTTAAACTAGGTACTATTGCCCTTCGCTAGATCCGGCTTTTCTAAAATAAAAGAGGGACCGAGCTTTTAATCCCTAAGACTCCCTTCTAGCGACTCGTCTGAGAAATTATATTAGATTTTTAGTCTAGTATACGATTTACGGCTAAGGCGATTAGTACTCTTTAGGAAGCTACGGAGGCATTTCTCGTAACCGAGCTTAAGCTTTTAAACCTCCTTACTATCTATACGAAGCGGGTTACTCTTTAAAATAAAGATATATAGCTTCTAGCTAAAATTCGGCGTCGGTTTATAGCGGATTAGTTAGAAATTGTATTTAGTCGTTAGATTAACCTAGGAGGAGGCCTATTTTCGCATCCTTTTACCGGCTATAGGTGCCGGCTATATTTCTAATTTTATCTCCGCGCCGTCCCTAAATCTAAGGTACGAAGTAGAAACCTAGCGCTCTATATTTACCCGGCTATTACAGAGACGAGCTATATTTAGATTAGTTTCTTCGCATATCGCGACCTAGCGGGTAGTAAGCGAAAGGGCGATAGAACGTTTATAATACGTCTCTATTTAGACCTAAAACATAAAGGTCCTAAGGAGCCCTAGTATCCTAACTATAAGGAGATTCTTTAGTATTAGCACTTTAATCCTCTATACTACGAGGCAGATAGTAAGCCTATAAGAGAGAAACTTTAACGAGAAATTCTCTATAATACGTAGCGCTATTATATAGCTATAGATACGTACTAAGTCCGGCAACTCGAAGAAGAATTAAGATAGCGTATTAGCGACCGAGGAAGAGATCGATAGTATACTAGTAGAGTCGAGGTCTTATAAGCGAAGCATAAGATAATATAGGCTCTTAGTCGTATAGAGTAACGCACTATATAAATAACTAGGCGTACTACTCTTATTTACTTACGACCTATATCCTAGGATGCTCTTCTTATACTTTTTATACTCTTTTCTAATACCTTACCTATAATCGCTCCGCGACAACCGAGTAAATATAAGCTATAGGATTTCCGCTCGGTACCTTAGTCTTCGAGATACGGCGGAGTTGATTCTCTATAATACGTAGCGCTATTATATAGCTATAGATGCGTACTAAGTCCGGCAACTCGAAGAAGAATTAAGATAGCGTATTAGCGACCGAGGAGGAGATCGATAGTATACTAGTAGAGTCGAGGTCTTATAAGCGAAGTATAAGATAATATAGGCTCTTAGTCGTATAGAGTAACGTACTATATAAATAACTAGGCGTACTACTCTTATTCACTTACGACCTATATCCTAGGATACTCTTCTCGTACTTTTTATACTCTTTTCTAATACCTTACCTATAAGCGCTCCGCGACAACCGAGTAAATATAAGCTATAGGGTTTCCGCTCGGTACCTTAGCCTCCGAGATAGGGCGGAGTTAAATTTAGAGCGATAGCCGGCACTCGTAGCCGGTATATAGAGACGGTAGTAGGCCTTTTCCTACTAAATAACTAGCTTGTTTAGTATAGCCTACCTAATATTTCTTATATTTACTAGCAATAGGCCTAGGTTACTTATAAGATTACTATAGCTAGTAAAGGCATTACTAAAGAATATCTATACTATAGTAGGATACTATTATTACGCCGGCTATTTATTAAAAGGAGGCTTTCGCCTATTACTATGCCGGCTATATATGCCGGCTATATTTCAAAGTCTGCCGTACCTGCCTTTTTTAGCCGTGGCTGCCTTTTTTAGCCGTACCTACCTTCTTTCCTTACTCTAACGTTACTATAATATAGGCTTGCGCGAAGCTTACTCTATTACCTAGCGATACCGCGATACTACCGCTATATTCAACCTTCGTATCGATACCTATACCTCTACGCTTTATATCTACTACCTCCGTAATACCCTCGCTCCGCGCGCGCCTTCGTATACCTTCGTAACGTACTTTTTTCCTCAATTCGACGACTTTTATAATAGCGAGTCTACTTAACTAAGTTACGACGCCTCGCAAGAAGGGACCTAGTGCTTCTACGGGTCGCAATAAGACCGGAAATAGTAGAACGAGTATAGTACATTAACGTAAGAAGGCTGCTACTACTACCGCTAGCTCCGGTACTAGAAAGGGCGTCGCGAGTAAGGCTCCGCGTAAGACAATAGCGGGTAAGGCTCTACGCAAGACGACAACTAGCGCTTCTACTACTAGTAGCAATCGTACGAAGCGTCGATAGCGCCTAGGAAGTAAGTCCTATTTATAGCCGGTAGCGTAGCCGGTAGCGTAGCCGGCATTCTTACTATCTTTTTACTAATCCTTCTTTAGCCGTAGCCCTCCGTTAGATTCGGTAGTATTAGAAGAGTTCTAAGCTCCTAATCCGTAAGGCTCCTTTCTAACGACTTGTTCGCGAAATTGCCTAGGATTATAGAACGGACCTTCGCTTCTAAGCCTCCGCGATAGGCGCCCTTTAAGAGGCTATAGAAGCCTACCTAGTTCGTATCTTCGAATATATGTTTCTCTTCTACCTCTTTTCGGACTATACTAATACTATTTTAGCGGTCAACCTTATAGCTATCTACGCGAAGCGCATAACGATTACAGACAAGGATTTCAAAGCACTCGATTAGATTCTAAAAGGCTAGAATGTCTATATTCGAGACGGTGCTAGGTAGGATAGATATTCTAGTAGAAAGGATGTTCGTAGTATTATTTATAAGCTTTTCTAGATACGAAATAAGCCGCTGCTACACGGCGCTATATACCGCGCTCTAAATACTCTCTAAGTATATATATATAGTATAGTATGCTTTATTAGCCGTACGGAATAGAAGTCTCCTAAAATCCCGTTAGTACTAAGGAGTAAAAAGGCCGGCTACGCTACCGGCTACGCTGCCGGCTACGCTACTAGCTACGCTACTAGGTTTTTTAAAGAACTAAAAGAAGATAGACATTCCGGTTGATTTGTATTAGTTTAGATTTTTATAAAAAGAAAATAGGGAAAAATAAGGAAGGTTAAAGAGCCTAATAGTTATAGTTATAGGCACTATCCCTGTTTTCTAGAGTATATTATATACCTGCCTTCGTAACTCTACCTAATACTCCCTCTAAATATCCTTATACTCTACCTACTAGAAATTTAACTAGGTACCTAGACCTATAGCTGCCTCTATATCTTTTACTATCTTCTATAGATTAAAGGCCTCTTCTATAGCAGCCTCTACCTCCTTATACAATACGAAGTTACTACCTACCCTACCCTTTATATCTCCTAAATAACTAAGAGTTCTAAGGAACGAACTAGCATTCGGCCTTAGTATAGCGAGTAACTAGTAGAACGTTCTATAGAGCTGCCTTATAGCTCTTTTATATACTATACCGATACCGAAGGAGGAGCTATCCTAGTACTTAATATTATCGAATAGTTCGGTAGGAAAGTGTATAAACTTCTTAAGGAGGAGGACTTCTAGGGAAATCGATAAGTTCTACCTAGATCTAGATAAAGACATTCTACTAAGCAGTTAGGGAATTAAACCGTAAACGAAAGGATAAAATTCATACCTAAGGAGTACAGTTTCCGAACTAAACTATAATGCCTTATATATGTATATATATGCTTTTGATTAGTTAGTGCCCTTAGCTGATTGTCTATAGATTTAAGGTTATATAAGTACCTTTATATAACTATATAGCCTAAGTAGGATTCGAAAATTCTATAAGTACTAAGGACTAAAAATGCCGGCTACGCTACCGGCTATACTACTAAGTCTTACAAAGGGCTTGCTTGTTACGATATAACACTATTATATATACGATAGTAGGCAGCGGTTACTATCGACCGCTACGGTCGCTATTGCTACTAATAGTAGGACTATTATATAGATAGCTTGCCTCGCGGCATTTTAGAGAATATATTAACTTTTATACCGTATAACCGTTACGATACCTTCGTACTATAACCGTATGCCTAGCAACTTAGTAGCTTCGCTTAATACTTAGTTGGCTTCTATACTAACTACTAGTCCTCTACCCGAATCGACCCCGGTCGTTACGGCTACGACGAGAATCGACGCGATTAGCTACGGGTCCTACCGATCTTCCGCCGATTACTACGATTTAACTCCTACCCGTTACGACGGTACCTATTCGATTTACTACCCTTCCGCACTATACCCTACCGACGCGCGAGCGCCTTATCGGCGATCCTATTAGTACCCCGAGGAGATAGTAGTAGTAGTTTCTACCTTTAGTAGCAATTGCCTACTATACTTAGGTCTAGGGGCAGCCGCTTTCCCTAGGAGGACCTGCTCTAATAAGCTACGCTCCTCCGCCTTTAGTCGGTTCTCCGTTATTGTCCTCTATCTAGAGACTATCTCGCCTCTACCCTCTTACTAATAGTTTACTCGCTTGCCGTAGCTCCTTCGGACTTGCTTCTAACTCCGGTAGAAGCCTCGAAATTAGCTAAGCTAGCGGTTTAACCGCTGCCCTAGTACTACAATCTCGGATTGCTAGATATAGAGCCCTATATTCTACGTATCTGTTCCTATATTTAGAACTACGTCGATTATAGCGAGAACTTCGCGACCTAGCTTAGGGTAAAGTACGGCCGAATCGACTTGCTTACCTTATACGTTCTATACTATTACCCGCTCGTAGGAAATCCGCCGCCTCTATAGGCTAAAATCGAGGAACTCTACCTAGACGCCCTTAACGGTTACAACTTCCTAGGATAGTAGATAGTAGATAAAGGAATTCTAACTAAATCGGTTAAGGAGCTTAAAGCCGCGCTCCTAACGGTACGCGATTTACGTTATTACCGTTAATTCTACCTAGAGATCTATCTACTACCTATAGTAGAGTAGCGCCTACCGGCCCGACTAGCTTAAGTTCTACCGCGGCCTATAGTTTCGCCTATTACTACGGTAGAAACAACCGTACCGCCGGAATAGCGTTATTAGACCGCTATACTAGTGCGCCCGTTTACTAGCGTCTTATACCGCGACAAAAGATCGGAAGTATCCGCGCTTACTAAGCGTAGATCTCGGGCGCACTTATAGGCTAGGGTCGCTACGTACTTAGCGCTAAGCCTCCTCGGCTTCTACCTTATACGCGCTTCCCTTTTTTTAGCTACGGCCCTGTAGCTAGTTAGCCTTAGCATACCCCGCACCCGTACGTATAGCTGAGCAGCTAATAAAATCTTCTAATACCCCGTATCCGAATGTATAGCCGAGCTAATAAAATCTAATACCCCGTACCCGAACGTATAGCTAAGTATCTAATTAGAATTGCGTCGCAATCTAACAAACAAACAAGCCTATAAGCTAACCCCTCTAAGGTAGGTGCGCCTATAGCCGAGTCGCGCGCCTAAGGCAATTAGGTACCTCCGAAGCCGCGTCTACTAAGGATTAGCCTAGTCGGCTAAGAACGTACGCCGAGAATCGAACGCGCGACCTTAACCTACAGACCGTAAAGCGCGGATACTATATTAGACCGCTACACTAGTGCGCCCGTTTACTAGCGTCTTACGCCGCGATAAAAGATCGGAAGTATCCGCGCTTACTAAGCGTAGATCTCGGGCGCACTTATAGGCTAGGGTCGCTACGTACTTAGCGCTAAGCCTCCTCGGCTTCTGCCTTATAAGCGTCCTAGTTCGCCTAATAGCTCGCTTAAATCGGTTTTCTTATAAAGGCTACTTAAGCTACGATACCTAGCGGACGAGAATCCTTAGAAGCTAAAGGGGCCTCTACCTAAGACTTCCTCTAAGGAACCGTTAACTAGGCCTTCCGATCTATCGACGTTACCGTTCTAGGACATCGGTCGCGGCTAATTGCCTCTAATAAACGATAGCCTCGCCGACCTATAGGCTAACAAGCCGCGTAGTCGTTTCTAATATCGTACCCTAGTAGATGCCTTATAGACAACCGAGGAGATCGATAGGGCGAATATCGCTATATAATAAAACCGTTAGCGTCGTAATTATCTTCGCGAATTAGCTAGATAGAGAGGAGTCTATCTTAACGAAGTCGTACTAGACTTTCTAATAGAATAGGCGATTTCTCCGCTATCGGCTACGCGTAAGCTAAGTCCGCCCTAGCCGAACCTAGGTTAATACGATTACTAGTAGAGGGTAGACGTATATATAAATGCCTATAGGCATAGCCGCTTACGTCGGGGCAGGTTTGCGCTAGGCGATCCGCCTAGTAATCCGCCTAGTAATCCTCCTAGCAATCTACTTAGTAATCCTCCTAACGATCCTCTACTACCGCTACCTAGTAACTTCGATCCGGGTAATTCCTCTCGTAAGCCGACTTAGGGTTAGCCTTTGCCCTTTCCGCCGTTAGACTTATATAGTCTACTACGGGAAAGTAAGAAGCAACGCTAGAGGCACCGTCGGTATAGGGATAATCCGAGTAAGAATAGATCCTTATTAGATAGTAAGGATTCGGACGACTTCGATTAATCCTCGTCGGATAACGATAGCTCCTTAGATGCTAGTTATTATAGATACGCCCGCCGTCGCAGATACTATTAGTATTATCGGGACTACGTCGCGGAATCGCTAGTTTCTAAAGCGAGTTATATCTAGGGGTACTACGCCCGCCCCTAGCGGCTATAGTTCGATTTAGCGTATCTTAGATTCTTCGATCCTCTACTTAGTATTATAGATTACGGCGAGGGAGACTACGCCTTAGTCGGGAACAAGATAATATACTGTTCGGTATATACTTTTATCGAAGCGGCTAAGGATTATACTTATATCGTAGAGCGAGAGACAGTTCGTCTTAATCTCTCTCTTTACTTTCGAGAGATAGCGCTTAGTTAGTATTATAGTTACCTTTCTAGCCGTAACCGAGTAAAGCTCCGCGGCGGATACGGTCTAAAGCGCTAGGAACGTTATCTTAGTAAGAAATAGAAGGTCCCTCCGATAAAGGCGATAGATCTCCTCGATAAGTAACGCTACGACCGGTAGGATATCGCTTTAAGGCGTTTAGTAACGGACTTTATTATTAAGACGGTGCGACTCGCTAAGGATACCGGCGTACAGAAATCGAACCGGCTCTTAGAAGCTTACCGTCGAATAGACCCGCGCCTCTAATTAAACATAGACGAGCTAAATTGTCGTATAAAGGTCGATAAGTAGGTTACGTACTATAAAAAGCAGGCATTAATTTAGGAGCATATACTTTCGTTCTCGTCTAATCGTCGCTAAGACGCTATAACTAGGAACAATAGCCGCGCTAGTAAGGCTACCTAGTAGAACCGATACAAAGGGAACGCCTCTTATACTCTAGCGAGCTTCGCTCTAGTAAGAGTATCCCCTAACTACCGGAACCGCGATATCGACCGACCGAACCTACTACGCCTTACTAACGCCTATTAGTAGAATCGCCTACCTAACGCCCCTTAGTAGAATCGCCTGCCGCTAGTAGGAAATAGTAAAGGACCGTCGAAGGATAGTAGCCCTACCTTCCTTCTAAAAGACCTAAAGCGAGTCGATTCGCGCCTATTTAATCGATAGGATAGAAAGCGCAACGATCGAGCTTGTAAGTAGGCTAACTTTGCCGATAATAGTAAGAAAGTAGGCGATACTATAAATAATGCTAACTAAGCCGATAACGGCTATCGGGAGGATAGTTAGGAGGATAATAGAAGAACCGACGCGGATAATTATAGCTATTTTAGTAACGCCGGAGAAGACGCCGACTACTTTACCGACCTATACGACTCCGATCCGGGCTTAGGAGCTTACTTTGCAAGCGTAGGCGACTGCTCGCTATTAGCGTTAAACTCGGTACTATAGGCTAAAGCGTCCCTACCGGCGGCGATCTAACTATTTGCCTCTACGAAGCACGCTTATAAGGTCTATAGACGGCGATTTAAGTTAGGCAACCTTCTATACTAGTATGTCTATAAGGAGTATATAGGGGCGACGACGCCTTCTACTATTATCGAACGCATATCGGTAAACCCGGAAGTAATTTAGTCGAAGGCGCCTCCGTTAGCTTAGTAAGGTTACGTATTCCGGAATTAGTAATATATAACTTTCCCTCTTCGGTTGTTACTATCCGGTATATCTATATAGGTCTGCCTAGATACTAGCTATACGCTTACTATTACGAAAAAAGACTTCGTTTTAAGCTATCGCCCGGACGTAGAGGTACGCAAGCTACGCGAACTAATCGAAATCGGCGGTATTACCGGCGCGTATCGCTCTAGGGAATACGTCGTATTAGACATATTTGTCCTAGTAGCAAAGACGGACGGTATAGTCTCCCTAGTACGAATAACTCGTAAGGTTTACCTAGTTCCTAAACTAAAGGCAAAAATCCTAGTCGGTATAGATACGATTACTCTAGAGAGAATAAAGATCGATATTCCCGTACGGACAGTTACTATAGCTAGTTAGGATAACGCCCGCTTTAAAGTAGCTATTAAGCGTAAGAAAGGGAAGTCGGTTTAGCGCCCCGTAAGGCTAGCGGAGGACGTAATATTAGCGCCGCGTACGGTCGCCCTCGCGCTAGTTAAGTATAGCGGTAACCTCCCTAAGGGCCGGGATTTCATTCTTAACGCCGGTTTCTTAGTCTAGCTAACTAGCAATATATAGGGATTGTCGTTACAAGCTCCGCCGTTAGTAACGGCGTATAATTAGGTCGTAGACGCTAATTTTTCTTATATATATATTCGTAACAATGCGACGACTCTAGTAACGATTCGAGCCGGATAGCTACTTAGTTCGTTAAGTAATAGGACTATTGCTAGGGCCTACTATATCGACGTAGCCGACTACGGACTAGCGGGATTAAGTCCTAACGCTTTTACGGCTACGCGGGATATGCTAAATGCGTAGCGGGAACACTAGTACGCGTTAGGCGTAACGATCTATAGTAACGATAACTAGGTAGACTAAATCGCTATAGCGGTCGAGCGGTACCTAGAGCTTTTTACTAATCGCTAAACGGTCGTTAATATTCCCGAGCACGATTATATACCTATCCTAACTGTACTAAATTACCTAGATCTGTTACCGCCCCCTCTCGTATAATTAACCTAGGCAAGAGGGATCGTAAAGTAGTAGATAAGATATATAACGACCTATACCGCTAAGGGAAGATATAGTACACAACCGAGCCTACGCCCTTCGGCTTTCTAGTGTTTGTCGTATAGAAGCGCGTTGCTAACGGTAAAGGTAGTATAATTAATAAGCTACGGGCGGTAGTCGATATACGCGCCTTAAATAAGATAACAATCCTCGATAGCTATTAGATACCGCTCTAGGCGGATCTCTTTATATAGTTAGTAGGGTGCTAGTATATTAGCACTATAGACTGTCTAACCTTCTTCTACTAATAGGGCGTAAAGCCGGAGGATCGTTATAAATTAACGATTAATACTTATCGTAGCTAGGAATAGTATAAGGTCGCTATTATAGGATATTCGAATAGTGTCTAATTCGTATAGCGGAAGCTAGATTAGATCCTTCGCGACTATCGCAGCTTTACGCGGGTATATATCGACGATATCGTAGTGTTTTCGTAGACGTTGCCTAAGTATCTCGATTATCTAGAAGCGGTTTTCTAGAGATTAGACGCCGTAAGGATTAGCATTAGTCCGAAGAAGACTTTCTTAGGCTTCCCCTCTACGACCCTTTTAGGTTAGTACGTTAGCGGCCTCGGTTTAGCTACGAGTAAGGAGAAAATCGTAGCGATTACCTTACTTTAGTTCCCGGAAAACGTATAGAAGCTAGAGCATTATCTCGGTCTAACTAATTAGTTGCGGCAATATATCCTATACTACGCGCAGATAGCGGCGCCTCTATAGGCGGAGAAAATACGCTTATTAAAAGGGGCGCTAGTTACCGGCAATAGTCGTCGCCGGCACGTCGCCGTTACAACGCTAGGTAAGAACGATTAGTACCGCGACGAGCTAGTAAAAGCGTTTCGCTTATTACAATCGATATTCTACGAGCCCTCCTTCCTATACTATTTCGACTCTAACCGTCGCTTATACGCTAATATAGATTCCTCTAAGAGTTTAGCTATAGCGCAGTGCTCTACTATATCGATAGGGAGGGGATCCTCTAGAGCGGGACATATGATAGGACTAGACTCTATTCTATCTAAGGGAAGGCGTAGTTGTTTCCTTACTATAAGGTTTAGCCTATTCTATTCTTAAGCCGAGGCCTAACTTAGGCGGAGATACGATATTAGCCGATAGAGCTCGAATACTCGGGAATCGTATAGATAGTAAAGAAGGTAGGCTATTTAATATATGCTTTATCGAGGCCGACGACTATCTTTATAGACTACTATACCGCGGTCGGTCTTACTAACTCGGTATCGATAACTACGACTACCGATATAGGTAAGCAGAACCTAAAGTTAGTAAGGGTATCGATGTTCCTTTCCTAATATCGAGTTAATATAGTTTACCGTCTAGGGCGGATATACCTAGTTCTAGACGCCCTTAGTCGACTTCTAGGGGATATAGAGTCGCCTAAGTTAACGCCGGACAAGGAGAACTTAGACCCGCTCTCTTACTATACCGACGTTACGCCCTCTTCGGCCGATCTAGAGGAAGTAGCCTACTTCTATACGATATTAGTAGAGCTAGATCCGGATTTCCGACGTCGGTTAAACCGAGCGTACGATAACGACGAATATTAGTCTAGGGTTTTACGACTAGTTCGATAAGCGTAGGCGCGGAATGCTTTAGAGCGCCTCTATTCGGAAGGAGCTAATATGCCTTCGGTAACGAAAACGCTAGTTCGGTATAAGGGTAGCAAAAATCCGGACCTATTTATAGGTAATAAGTTTAATAGTCCGCTAGGCATTCGATTCTTCGAGAGAGACGGCCTCTTATATTTCCGTAACTAATCTTTAGGGCGCGAGCGACTCTATATCTCTTAGGCCTTAATAGGCGAGATCTTCGAGTAGGCTTACGATAACCGTTGCTACTAAGGCTTTTAGCGCGTCTTCGACCGCATTTAAGCTTCCTTCTTTATATATCGACTCGCTCGCTACCTTCGCCTCTATTTAGATTACTATTACTAGTGTCTCCTTTTACGTACCCCCTAATACGCTCCTTACGGCGAACTTTACCCGATCTAGAATATAGAGGGCCTATACTATACTATAACGATAGATCTCGTAACTGCCTTACCGGTTACGACCGATAGTTTTAATATACTATATACGATTACTTATAAGACGTCTAAGCAGGTAGTAGTCGTCCTAGGTAAAGAGGACTAGAAGGCCTACGACTAGGGCATCGCTCTAATCGATAGGCTTTGCTTAATAGATATAAGTTTGCTAGTAGTGCTTATCGCTAATCGTAATCCTCGCTAGCTAAGCGACTTCTTTAAGGGCGTTTTCTCGCGCCTACGTACGAAGCTAGCTACGTCTATAGCCTATTACCCTTAAACCGATAGTTAATCCGAGCGAACTAACTAAACAGTCGAGACGGCGATTCGTTACTAGTTAGCGGATTATCCTAGCGAGAATTAGACGACGTTTATCCTATAGCTATAGGCTACGCTTAATAACTCCTGTAATACGACTACCGGTTAGTCGCCGAACGAGGTTGCTATAGGCGTAAGGACGAATCTCGACTCGCTCGATATACTATACGACTATCTGTATAATAGGGCGGTAGCGCGTAGCCGTATCTAGAAGGAAGTCTAGGACGCGATTGCTTAGGCGAACGTAAAGATAAAAGAACGGTATAACAGCAAGTATAAGCCCCTATTCCTTAAGCTAGGTAACCGTATTATACTTCGCCTATACTGTAGTTACGAAGTGCTAGGTTAGTCGTACAAGTTTAGCTACCGTTTTAAAGGGCCTTTTACGGTTCTTAAGAAAGTCGGACGACTAGCCTACTATCTCGAGTTGCCGCTATTAATACGTATCTATCCGGTAATATCGGTTTCGTAGTTAGAAAAAGCCCCTAAAGACCTAGATCCTTTTAAGAGAACTATTAATTACGAGCCCCCGCCCGTTATAGCTAAGGACGGTCTAGGTTCTAGCGACGAGGGCGATTCTTACGAAATCGAGCGCTTTCTCGGGCGACAGACTATCGTCCGAAGAGGCTAGCCCGTTCTCTAATACCTAGTAAAGTAGAAAGGGTATAGGAGCGCCTATAATATATAGTATAATATCGACGACTTAACGGGCGTAGACGATCTACGTAAAATCTACGATAACGTATACCCTCTAAAGGAGGTACCGCTATCCCGTACCCTCCGTAGGATAGTAAAGCGGACGAGAGCTCGCTAGCCTTTTTTAGAGGTTGCTAGCTCCGCCGATAAAGGCGAGGCCGGGCAATCCCTTACGGTTCGTCGTAAATCGATATAACTCCGCGGCGCGACTCCTCCTTTAGAGTCGTAATCCGCCTAGGCGTACCCTTATATCGTTATCGTAACTACGTTACTTAGGCAACTGTTATACGTAGGCGCGGGCTATTCCTTATTTAGTATCGATCTTTCCGGTATCCTACGATAAGAGAGCTTTCTATTAATTACCGACGACGAATAGAAACAGACCTCGAGCGTAAGAACCGCGTCTACCGTAGGGATCGTAAAGTAGTAGCTTTTTAGTAAAAATTTCTATAGCACCGATCGCGATATAAGCGCCTAAACGTTATATTATTCGAGTCGGATTTACAACGCGCGTCTCGCCTATACTATAAGGCCGACACGTTCGACCTCCTCTAAGAAGCGATAGCTAAGGAATATTATAGAAGCGAGGATCGAGACCCTTAGGACACCGCGATAGGGAATAGTAAAATTAACGCTCCTCGCGGGGAACCGCTACTATTAGACGGTCTAGGATCGGCTAGACAGTCCTTGTTTATTACCGGCTTAACGCCTACGCCTAAGCTAGAGAGTAAGGCAAGCAATAAGGATATAGTATTAGATACTACGGTCGAGAATTATACGGCCGCGCCTAAGCTAGAGGACCTAACGGACAAGGCGGATATAGTATTAGATACTATAGTCGAGAGTCGTACGGCCGCGCCGGAGCTAGAGAATATAACGGATAAGGGAGATATAGTATTAGACGAAACGGTCGAGAATTGTATAGCCGCGCCGGAGCCGGAGGATATAACGAGTAGAGAGGATATAGCTTTAGATACTACGATCGAGATTCCTACGATCGCGGTTAGGCCTAAGGATATAGCGAGTAGAGAGGAGGCAGCCGTAGATCCTTCGATCGAGGTTCCTACGCTCGCGGATAAGCTTAAGAATATAACAAACGGAAAGGATATAGCGCCCGGCGCTACGGTCGAGATACGTACGGCTACGCCTAAGATAGAGAATATAGAGAACTCGATAAAGGATTCGGTAGGTAAAGGAGATACGATAGCGGATTAGATCGGCGAGTATCGTAGAGAGATAGATAACGCCGCGCTCGACCTATAATAACCGCGGCTAGAGGAAAACAGTACTAACCTAACGTAGACGCTAGAAGGCTTTGTAATTCTCGCTACGGTAGAAGGCAATATCTAATAGATCTTTCGTAGGGCGCTATAGCTTATTTCTACCGACGGTAGCTTAAGTACTAGCGAGGTTTAGACGGTCTTAAGCTATACCGCCGAGGATAGGTATATACGGCCTTTCCTAATATTTACTAAGGACGGATCCGATATAGAGCTATACTACGTATTAACGGACGCTAGCCGATAACTATTATAACGACGCGCACCGTTATTCCTAGGTCGTAGTCGTATTAACGGGACGCTAATAGCAAGCTTAGTACTATTGCCCCTAGCGGATAAGGTAGACGAGTCCGATTAGGAATCGCTCGATATAATAGCTCGGCCGTAATCGTAGGGAACGCTAGGCAGTAAGTTTAGTACGGCGTAGCGTTAGACTATCGCTAACCTGTCGATAGTGCTTCCGAATCTAGACTATCTACTCTCCGATATTGGACGGTTTTTATTTCTAAAATATTATATACTAGCGGTTATCGCGGCGGTTAATCTAGACTATGTTTTCGATAGGAAGTCGTTTATATAGGCGGTTATAGCGCTTACTACGAAGAAGAAATAGTTAACGGAATTAGCGAAGGTATTGCTAGGCGAGGGCCGACAGATAGGTCGAGTACTCTATAAGGCTATAGCCGACTATTTTATTAATAACGGCGACCCTCCGCTGCACTATTAAGGTAAATAGGAGTTTATTTAGAAGGGCAAAGCGTTAGAGGTTAGGATTCCGGAGGCCGAGAAGCTATAGGACGCCGTACCTAGCTTCTTTACCCTCTACCGTAACGCCGCGGCCTACGCGTCTAGTAGCCCGGTTAACGGTACGGAAAGCGGCCCGACTAATCCCGTTAGCGCGCAGCCTCTTTATACGCCTTCGGCTTTAGAATCGGCACTACTATTAACAATACCTGCAAACCGACCGGCTTCGCTAAAATTACTATCTTTACTAGCGTATACCCTTCCTAATTTACCGCTATTATAGGTACTAGCCTCCCTAACGCAGGCGCCGAGTAACGGCTCGCCGTAAGCGCCCGTACTAGCTCCCCCTAAGCTACTTACTACTCCGATCGAGTCGGTATACGAAGAATACCTAGACCCTTCCCCTAAAGAACTCTAGTTCGAGCGACGGCGGCTCCGAAGGTAGCGTACGCGATAGACTTTAATTAATAAGCGTCTTCTTCGTACTAACGAGATACCCGAATAAGCGGCAATCCGGTAGTGCGTAGAATACGAGGACTATAATAAGAAAGTCGATATACTAATCGCCGCTAATCCTATAGAGCGTAACAAGGCTAAAGATATACGCTTTATCTAGGCCGCGAAACTCGTACGTAACGTATACGCCGAGGACGTAGACGGTCGACTACCTAACCTCTTTCGCCTACGCCTACGTAAGCAACTCGTCGAATACTATCTAGTAAGGCTTTAGTATTACCTATACTATCTATACCTTACTGCGGGCGATCGGCGCTTCTAGATTCTACGCGAATTGCATTAGTATATAGGCAAGCTAGTTACCGATTTTAAAAACCTACTCTTTATATAACTATACTCCTTCTAAATCGTAAACGACGATTACGCCCGTAAATACTCTATCTTTAGGACCGACCTCTACTCGGACGGTTACGATACGTAGTAGGAGATTTACGCGATACGCTTTAGCGAGTACGTAGCGCTTATAACTACGGGCGAATTAAAGGAGCTTCCTAACCTAGCTAACCTCGATACGAATTTTCTACTAACTATTACTTTCTACTACGCGAAGTTGTAGCACTAACTTCTAGCAAATATTACCCGCTTACGCGAGAACTTCCTTAGCTTAAGTACCTATACCGGCGACCTACGATTCTAGCTAGCACCGTCTCTAATCCGTAATAGAGCCGTCGGTCTTATAGTACGCGTTATCTTACACTTCCTATAGACGGTCGACCTCGTATAAGAGTAGTTCTACCGCTTCGTCCTAAAAGAATATCGCGATAGTATTATAGTAGGCAGTTACCTAGTCCTATATAAGCGTAGCGAGAACGGTAAGGACGTATCCTACCGTAACTACGGTAAGGAATACTAGAAGACGGGCAAGCGACCTATTAGCGAATACGTCGGAGCGACGAAGTATTATAAGATCGACCTAACTACCTATAGCGAAGTCTAATTCTTATAGATAGTAGCTACTAGACGACTCTCGATAGTGCGCCTACCTCTACTAGACTCCTAGCTTAAGGACTATACAGTTTAGCTACTACTAATCGGTATAGAACTTAGTACCTAGTCGGCTATATAGCTCTATAAGTAGTACAAGTCGTCCCTTAATTCTAGTAGTCTACCCTACCTATACCGTCGCAACCTAGGTCGCCTAGCTATTACCTAGAACGTCGTCGCTTACACCTAGCAGTATATTACGGTCTATAACGCCTATACGCTTCGCGGTAAGGGCTATATATCCGCCCTCTACACTAATAAGGCGCTTACGGATACGAAGGCTACTAATACGTCGCGTACGGAACAGTACGCTTAGCTTATAGGTAGCGGTCGCTACTAGAACGGTACCTATGCCGCTAATAAGGGCAAAGGCATGCCTCTACTACTCCTTAACCGTTAATACCTAGTAGACTTTAGCCTAGTCTGCTAGCTAACTTAGATCGATCCGGTATACGCCTTATCTACCTTTATCGCCTATATCTAGACGCTTAAGGACGGCGCTATCCCTAATAGATTAGAGCCCGCGCTAACGCTATAGTTCTACAATTTGCCGAAGACGGTCTCTACCGATCTAGTCTTCGATCCTTTAGGCGTCTAGGAGCGTATTATATAGGGTAATACTATTTTTAAGTACGATAAGATAGTAACGAATAAGAATTACTAGTAGTACAATATCGACTATACTTAGGATCCTATAGGCGTATTCCTAGTACTGTTACCCGACTACTCGCTAGACGAGACCGACCTTACTAACGCGTACCTCTTTAGTAAAATCTTCCCTCCTAAGCTCGCGACTCGGGCTAAGCCGCAACCTCCGGCCGTTGCCCCGCTAACTAAGGCGATCTAGCTAAACTCCTCGCGCGTATTACTATCGACTAAGTTAAACACTCGCTAGAAGCTAACCGCTAGCCCGTTCTTAGCGCCTCGCCTATCGTCGAAGATACCGCTACCGTCTAACCTATTCTCTACGCCTACGAAGGCTCTAGCTACGGCTTAGCTACTACCGCCTAACAATACGGTTACGTAGCTATAGTACAAGCTCCTAGCGCTTCCGATACGCTTACTACCTTTGCCCGCTTTATAGGAAAATACTATAGGCGCCTACGGATAATACTAATATAATACGACGGCAATTAGTATACGTACGCTTAACTTACAAGCTCTCTACTATATACGCTAGTCCGAGTTAGTAGCAACCGAGGTGTACTAGCTTTAATAGATGCTAGCTAAGGCATAGATCCGCGAAGTAACTAAGCGCTAGATAGCCTAGTAGTATCGTCTTTCCGCTACGGTCTTAAAGGAGTCGCTTACGCTATCGCTAACCTATCTTTACTACGATTTCTTACGCGTCGCGCCGTAATAGGCAATCCCTATACTATACCTAATTAACGAGGACGCTTTTAAGCTACTCGGCGGCGTATAAGGCAATACTACTAAGGATAAGATCGCTAAGCTTAACGCATAGATAGCCGACTACTTTAAGCTATACGGTACTATACGCGACGCCGATACGCTGCTATTACTAGGTGCCGACTTCCCTAACATCCCTATCGATTAGTTAGACCGCGCTACTACTATAGCGGACGTAGTTAATACCTCGCTATCCGATAACAAGACTATAAAGACCGTTACGCCTTAGCCGCAGCTAAAGGCGGTTTAGACTATACCGACTAGCTTACGCGACGCCCTTCGTAACCGTCGTAATAAGCAAGTATAAAACCGACGCAGTTATTACTAGAGAGACACGATTCTGTACCTAGCATTACCGTTCTAGTATACTGTTTAGGTTTAGCCTTTGTGCGACGCTATTACGCTCTTTTTGCCTTAAACCTTCCTACGGTGCGGCCTGCTAAGGACCTTTGTTTTAGGACACTATAGACAGTGCCGACCTTTTTTATAGGGAGGGAGGCTATTACGATATAACACTATTGCATATACGATAGCAGGCAGCGGTCACTATCGACCGCTGCGGTCGCTATTGCTACTAATAGTAGGACTATTATATAGATAGCTTGCCTCGCGGTACCTTAGAGAATATATTAACTTTTGCACCGCATAACCGTTACGATACCTTCGTACTGTAACCGTGTGCCTAGCATTGCTTAAAGCTACGTATACATTCGTACACTTCTTAAAAACCGATAAATTATATAGTTCGAACTAGCTACTTATATAGTTGCTTAGCAAACTAACCTAAACTAAACTAGAGTTTCGGCTTAGCAAACTAAACCAAACTAACCCGAACTACTACGGGGTCTAAAAGAAGATAAAGAAGCGGAAGGCGTACTACCTTATTAAATAGCGAGGGTAGCCTAAAGAATACAACACTTAGGAGCTAGCTATTTATATTAAAGATTCTATAGCGTTAGACGAGTTCGAAGCTTAAGCGAAGCGTAAGCGTAGGTAGTAATTAAAACAAAAGAAAATAAAACTTAAGAAAAATAGTAGATATATACTCGTTTCGCTACTAAAAAAGGCCTATTAGCCTAGTATATATAAAGAAGGCGCCGCGTAGGCGCGCCGACAGCGGACCGCCTACTCTACTTATCCTTAGAATCCTTAGCCTCCTCCTCCTCTTCGTTACCTATAGCGGTATCGATAGTAGCGATAGCCTTAGTGCTAACGCGCTAGGCGAGGTTCTAGTATAGTTAGTATACGAAGCGTAAGTAGAACGAGGCTATAGGAAAAACTATACCTAACGACTAATCTCTACTAAACTAGCTAGGTTAGTACCGATATACTCGAGGGTACCGAGTAGGTTAACGTCCGTAAGGGACCCGCTAGCGGCCCCCTTATAGGCTAGGGCTTTACCGCTAGGGGTTACTTTATTCTTATTAGTATAAAAGACGTATAGCGCAGATAGGATAACTAACGTCGAGGTTAGTATACAAAGCGCAATTAGAGCGTATAAGGAATATACGTACAACTATAGAGTCTAGCTCGGCCTAGAGTGCCTCTAAGGCCTCGTTAGACTCCTCGATAGAGTCGTAGCCGTCTAGGTTATATAGGTCGCGCGTAGAGCGTATAGCGCGAATGCGCGCTAGCAGCGATACTAGTAAGCGGGCCGTAAGCGGAGTATAGGTATAATAACTACTATAGTAGCGATCGTAGTTACGCTTAGTAGTAGGGTCTATATTGCCGCCTATATAAACCTTAGTTAGGTCTACTAAAGCGAGTTAGTTGCAAAGCGCAAGCGCGTAGTAAGTAGCGAGAATATATACCGTTAGCTGTTATATACTTAAAGTAACGGATATAGCCCTCTAGGACTTTTAAGGGGCGCTAGGTAGGTATAGTAGGTATTAAGGGCGGTGCGCCTATAGCGCGCTTACCTAAGGCACGCGAAGGAGTAGCTATACTAGTAATGTTTTTTTTAGATAGATAATTAAAGAAGAAAAACTTTTAAGTAATACTAGGGAGGCGTAAGATATAAGTAGGTAGGGGGTAGGCAGATAGTATTCGGAGCGCTTAGAAAAAGAAGAAGTTTTTAAGCGGGCTTCGAATACTTTAAATACTCGCCTCGCTTTCGGATAGCTTACGTTCTCGCGTAGCTACCGCGTTCTTAGAAATTTACTACCTCCGTTTAGGCCTTTATATATTAAGGATTACGTTCCGCGGTAGTGAATTGGTTAGATTGCACGTAATAGATTTAAATAAATTAGGGCTAGCTTCCGTCTTTCTAAACAACTAATTACATACTACTCTACCTAATCCTTCGCCTAAAGGCCTAAAGCTAAACCGCTAATTTTTATCGTAGATTCCGCTATTAAAATACGATCTCGCTACACTAACGACAACTAGCAAATCTAATACGAGGAGGTTGTAGCCCTACTAATTGCGAGTCTAACGATCTAAAAATCTCGTATATACGACGTATATGCGCTAAGTTATACTAATTTAGCCGAGCCTACTTCTATAGCTGTCTGCCTATCTAAATACACCGATTCTTAATATATCGCTATACACTAAGTTAACACCTAGAGGTCCTTAATTAGGGCTATCTAACTAACTTCTTCGCTGTACCGTATACGCACCTACGCGCGACTTCTCGCTATCGAGTTCTCGTCTACGTCGGAAATAGTTTGCCCTACCGAGTCGAGACGAGTATACGACTAAATTATATAGTAAATAGATACGCGGAGGTTATAGAGGGCACTAGAAAAGTAGACCCCCTACACTTTGTTAACGTAGAAGGGCGTCGTTTGTTTACTCGTAAAGTATATAGGGGTAGGTAAACGAGTTAGTCGAGAGTAGCAATTTACGTTTATCGATAATAACTTTAGCATTTCTAAAGCGACTAGCTTATTAAAATAGCGGATATTCTTAATCGCTAAATTATCTAGGTCCTGTCTCTATAAAGTGCTATACTACGACTAATAGTTGTTAAGCTATATAGCCTATTCGATATGAAATATAGTAGTAGTAACGCAACCTATACCCGCTAGCAACAGTTTAGCTTTAGGCGCTTCGCTAGAATAAGATCTCGAATAGCGCTAAACCTAATATAGTATAGTATAGAAATGGAAGTTACGAGCACATACACGAATTCAACTACGAAGCGCCTAAATAGAGGTAGGAAATTTAGGCAACCTCTAGTTAGTACTAGAAGTAGCCGCGCTTTAAATCTATAAACAAACAAGCAACTACGAGGCAAATTATAACGTGCTTAGCAACTATAGCCTAGCGACAGGTACGTATAAGACGCGCAAGTATAGCGTAGAGTATAAGAAATAGTATAATTTACTATATTGCCCTATAGCTAGGATAGCTATACTAGGGGAAGGAGATAATTATAAGAACCTAAGTAAGTAAAGTCTCCTATTATGCCTTAGCAAGCCTATATAATAATTATATAATATTATTACGTGTACTACGGTGCTGTCTCGCTAGCGTAAAGCCTACTTAGCGTATACGCGGAAAAGCTCGGTCGCTTATACGGATATACTCGATTGCCGGCTCGGTATATATACTATCCGTACGTAGCCTAGTTAATAGTAAACGCTCTGCCCTATTCTAAGAAAGGCACGGTTTAGTTCTACTTTCTACTACGGCGATTAGTAGAGGGTGTTCTATACGTTGCTATATACCTATTTTCTTACAATCTATAAATATAGTATAGGGGTTTGTTATATTTTAAACAATTAGATTAATAGCTTTTTGTTTTCCATTTATCTACAAAGTTAAACAGTCTGTGTCTAAAACTAGTACACTGCTTTTTGTTAATAGCTGGTATGCTAGTGTTAGTAGCCTTCCGTAGTCGTTACTATCTCGACACACATTCAACAGCGTGCTCGTTTTCTACCCAAGGACTACAGTACCGCCGCTTCAAAAAAAAGTGAGATGAAGCAAGGAGAGTATATTGGGATTGACATGAAATGCTGCTGCAATGGTATCAATGCTAGAGGAAGAGGCAGTCTTGGTATGCAAACATCGCTGAAAAAGTGACACAACGTGCGAGCAGGGTTCGTCTTCCAAAGTGCAATGCAATGCAGTCTGATAGACGCTTCAAAAATTACCTGCTCGATCTTCCAAGTGTAAATGTGATGACAACCACGGCGCCAAGGATGACAATGGCACCTGGAATCAGAAGCTCGTTTGGCACGCCTTGAATGACCTGCTCTTGAGCTTTTGCCGGTTGTGCTTTGCGACCGCGACGGTCTGGGATGTGGCGTGCCTCGTCTTCCTCCTCCTCGTCAGACTCGTACGGCTTGCGACGTCTGACTGAGCTTTCCGGTGGGGTTGGAGGAATGATCGTAGGCTGTGGGTCGACAGTGGCTGGGATGGCTGGCTTCTCCGGATCGTGCACGAAGAGGTCGACCTTGTCCTTACGAGCTGACTGCGCAAGCATAATAGCTTCGAGGAGATCGTGGTCCGTGGTGATGGAGACGGTATCACCTTCGTTGTCGAGATAGCTCAATGCGAAGCCAGCGTGCTGAAGCTTGCCATTCTCGAATGCGGGAACGCCTCCGATTCCCTCAGCTTCAGCACCCAGCTTGTCAGCAATGACACCAATCAACTCGCCAAGACCTTGTGCAGCTATGACGTGCAGCCGATGAACACGACCACTGGGTGCCTTGAACTTGAAAGTGAAGGGCGTCTCCTCTATGTTTGCGCCAGCAAGCGCTGATGTCTGATCATGATCGATGCCATTGTGCGATGCTGAGTCAGTTGGGAGGACAGAGTCGCCGCGGTCCATCATGCCGGGCCGGTGACCGTCAGGCGACATCATAGCGAACCTATCAGGCGTATGAGGTGCGTGACTGCTGCCCTCGCCAGACATCAGTGATTCGGTATCGCCATGGTCCATCGACATCCAGAATTTGCTCCAAGCCGGACCAGCACCTTCACCCTCGTTGGTCGACATGCTGTTAATCTGGTCAAGAGTGGCGTAGGTAAGTTTGAGGACGTCTACCATGCCGACAATTTCGTCGCTCTCTTTGTTCATAACTGGAAGGTTCAGGTAGTGTCCATCATGCATCTTTCGAAGAGCTTGCTGAATGCTCATGTCCATTGGAGCAAAGTCTGGATGAGGTGTCATCACACGAATGACGCTACAGTTGCCTGGATCAAGACCTGCAGCAATGACACGGAGAACGACGTCTTTCGAGGTGAAGATACCAGTGATCTGGCCCTGATCTTGAACCAGCACTGCGGTTGTGTGGTTCTCTTTCATGAGTTGGGCGGCTTCTTTGACACTTGTGCGGACCGAGACGGTGGTTGGAGGCAGGCCGTTCAAGACTGACTCTAGTGTTGGGCCAGACATGCGGTGTCTCACAGCTTCGACGTATTGGATGATTTGCTGAGGCTGAGTTGAGCCAAGCTCGGCCTGGACACCCTCGAGAGCATCGTACAACTTCTTTGATGAAGCATATGCGCGCTCCAGCTTCTCCATTGCATCGTAGAAGCACTTTGTGATGTCCAAGATACCAGAGATGTCGTGGTTCTCATCCATGACTGGCAAATGTCTGAAGCCTTTCCGCACCATCAGATCCAATGCATCGGTCGCGCTGGTGTCTGTCTTAGCACAGAGTGGGTTCTTGGTCATGATCTCTGCAACAGTAACATTGTTCGCTTTCAATCCAGCGCCGACCACTCTGAATGCCAAGTCCTTTGCTGTGAAGATACCGGCAATGCGATCGTCGTCATCGGTCACCAAAACACAGTCTTCTCTCTTTGCAGCCATCAATTGAGCTGCCTCGGTAACGCTCAGTGTCGGCTTGATCTGGAGGGCTTGATTCGGCTTGAGTGCAAGGACGGTGCCGGGAGGTGCTTTTCGACGCTGAGCAGTGCGTCCAGCAGGACCTCGCTTCTTGCTGAGGTCCTTTTCCAGTTTACTACGAATGGCCTTATTCAAGTCAATCGCAAAACCTACGACATATCTGTAGAGCTACCCTACCTCATCTCGCTTCGACTGCTTCGCTCTGCTGGCGCTGTATGAAGTGGCATGGGTGGCATCGCTGAGGGTGGATGGGTGAGAGTCGAGCTTGGGTCTCGGGATGCCAGAGGAGGCATTGATCGTGTCGTAGCCCTTGGCCTTGGGTGTGCCTCGTGCGCCTGATGCCGTCGACATGCCGGCAATTGTCTCCTTCCAGCTCCGCGGACCTCGAATTGATGTCTGGAGCTTTGGGTGAGACCAAACCGTCTTCTTGACCTTGACCGCAATGATCAATTGCTCAAAGAGGTCGCGGTCGCCAGGGATCGGATCGCGGTAAACAAACGGAAGTCGGTGATAGCCGGCACGGAGCGAAACGTCATTAGCGGCGGATACTCCCGCGAGAATTCCTTGGCAACACTTTCCACGAAATCAGCATCGCACCGCACTTTGCAGCTTCGAGCCGATCGCCCTCCTCCCACCACCCAACGACAACACCACCCACCACAGTCGCCCAACATGGTCAAGAAGCGCGCATCCAACGGTCGCAACAAGAAGGGCCGCGGCCACGTCAAGCCAATCCGCTGCAGCAACTGCTCGCGATGCACTCCAAAGGACAAGGCAATCAAGAGATTCACCATCCGCAACATGGTCGAGTCTGCTGCTATCCGTACATACGACCCAGTTCTCTGAGTGCTAGACAATCCGCTAATACCAAACCTCAGGTGACATTTCTGACGCCTCTGTATTCTCCGAGTACGCCGTGCCAAAGATGTACCTCAAGCTCCAGTACTGCGTCTCCTGCGCCATCCACGGCAAGATTGTTCGGTACGGCGATGCCTCCGCTCCTCCTCTGTTCCTTCTACTAACACTTCCCTCCCAGTGTCCGTTCCCGCGAGGGTCGCCGCAACCGTGCTCCACCACCACGTGTGCGATACAACAAGGACGGCAAGAAGGTCAACCCAACCCAGACCACCAACAAGCCACCCGGCGCTCAGGCATAAGCGAGACGACCGCACGAGGCATTATGGGACTGGGACGGAGTTCACGGGACATATGAAATGGAGAAGAGGCGCAACTTGAAAGAGCCAGCATGAGATTGGCCGCGCTATAGTGCCATGGATAGCTTCTGAATGAATCGAAGTTTCACAACCCAGACAGATGTACCTGCAAGACTGCGAATGTAGTCCTTGTCAGATGAAGCCTGTCCGACTCGCGAGAGTCTAGTCTGTCGACTGGCGCGAAAGCTCTATATGGGACGGATGACCTTTTCTTTCCTGTCTCGCCTGAGACTCCTTCCACTGCGTGGCACTTGCCATTGCTAGGTGTCTGGCTGCACTGTGTTCATACGGGAGTCTTCTGTGGGCGTCATTGTTGCAGATTGAAGCGGACAACTCCTTCCGCCGTCTTTTTGTGATGCTCGCCAAGGTCACTTGCGGCCACTCCTATGCGTCTTCGATTGCGGGTACCCGATCGCATGGCAAACGTTTTGTAGGCATTCCTGACCACGCTTCGGGTAAACCGATCGCGCATACTGCCAACGCTTTTATGCAATATCTCTCCTGTCTTGCCCAGGCCCAATTCCTGCGTCCTCCACAGCCAGAATGTCTGCTAGCGGATAGAGCCAATGAGTTCATCGAAATCCACATCGGATTCCCATCCACCCTGTTCGAGTAATTTTCCTGCCTTCTTGCGAATTCTTTCGGTACACTGGGCTGCGGTAGCAATTATGTCTTCAGACGGAGGAACAGCTTCGTAGGGATGATTTGATTCAGCCACAAAGCTGATGAGAGCAATAGTATCCTGCACCCCGAGCTCGCGCGCGTGCATAAATTCCGTCAACGTTGGCCTCAACTTCCTCGCCACTCTCGCATGCCGCGTCACAGCCCCCATAGACCCCATAATCGTCGAACTATTCACGGTGAAGGCAAGGCTTTCCAAGGACCGTAACTTTGCCGCCTGAAGCTCAAGTCCAACGAGAAGGCTATTCAGTCGACGCCAGACACCATCGAATCTGATCTTGCGAATATATGGCAAGACTTCTATGGGGAAGCACTCGAGCCCCTCATCGCCATCGACAACGAACGTGCTGCCACCATATAAGATCGGCTTTGTCTCAGCGTAGATCTGGCGATTGGTACATAGGAGTGACGTGCCCCAGACGGCCGTGACCTGATTTAGGCGGATTCTCCAGCCTCGCCACTTCTTCACATCGAGACTGTCTTGGATCATGTGGATTTCGATGTCGGATGCCAGGATGAATTCGTAGATGTGGTTTCGCAGTTCGGGGGGTAGCTCCAGGAGTACACTTAATCTCGACGTGTCCATTTGGTCCGATGCTGAAGAGTTGGGATTCAAGCAGCTTTGTCGGCGCCAGCTGGAGTTGTTTTAAAGAACAGTTGGAGTTGTTTTCGAGAACAGCTGGAGTTGTTTTAGAGAACATTTGGTCAGCGACAGACTTTTCTCCACTTACCACTGTTGTGACAGCTTGTGACAGCAGTTGAGTTCGAGTCGTTCAATCACTGAAGAGGTAAGTGGAATCAGTAGAGCTAATTCTGCACGGACTACTGTCACAATATATGACCAGAATTTCTCTGGCTGACTTCACCCTTCAAGACTAAGGTGAGCCAAACTCATATCATGCGCTTTCGAACTAATCAGAACTACCCGAATGCATGTCATCACCGACTATCATTCTCGAAACTTCTTTCCGAGTCCCAATGCACTCTTGTCCTTTAGAATGAAATCAAGCAGAACAATCTCCCATCGACCGAAGAGGGCCTCCAGCCTGCTCACTTCTACATGGCCTTCTGCGTCCGACTCACAACTTCCAAGAACTGACTCATACAGAACGCATCCGAGTCAGCCTTCTCAAATTGCTCACCGACCTGCTTCTGGATCTCCTGTTTCCACTTCTCGGCCATGACAAGCCTGTCCACGTTGTACTGAGAACTGACACCCTTCTATCCGTCATCATCCGTCGCGAAACCCACTGAACCGACTGTGGCCTTCAGAGTTAACTCCTGCTGCTTCTTCTTCTTCTTCCACGTCTGGAGAAGCGGTATCAATCTGGACACCAGGACGGGCAATTCCTTCTCCGCAGACTTGCCCACAAGCATATCGACGGGAGATAACTCAAGCCTCTTGAGTTGAACCACATCCCTCGCGTTCTCGATAGTACTAAATAGTTCTCGAGCCGACTATACAAATCAAGGAATAATATCGCGCCGGCTACCCTTCAAGTTTCACATCCTCGATACCTCTAGAGAATAGAAGATTCCACTCAGTGCGACACCAGCCATGCTCAAGCTCGTGACTGGATTGATCTGCATGGTAGCCTGCTCCAGTTCTCGGGGGCTCATTCGGGCCAGAAGTGCTCCTAGACGACCACTTCAAAGACAGGAAATTCTTCAGACAAGGGAGGGGCAAGCCTTCTAAAGCAAAGACGTGCGAGACCAAAGTGAAGCGCTGCAGTGGACAAGGAAGAGCACGGCCGGACATATCCCCCCTAATGTCCCTCGACGCGTACAAGGCTTCTAAGATACTGCGGACGGCGACAGCGCCCACCACCGCTAGCCCCGCCGCCGTTAAGAAAGCCACGTGCACTGCTCGTTAAGCTATATAAACGTCGGAAAGCCAGGCCCATTCAATCAGAAAAAGGAAAGCACAAATGTAAGCCGCTGTTCCAAAATAGCGCAATGGTAACGCGGTCTGATGATAAGTCAAAAGTTCTGCTAACTGCTGATTCACGACCAAGTGATGACGAAAGAGGAATTTTCGCTTCCGTCCCCATTGAAAAATCGGGGCGTTTCGTTTTTGCTATTTTGAATAATAGGTCAGTCAGGTCGGCGATTTGAGGTATCTATGTACTACAGTACGCGGATTGTGGCAGCAGTGTCTCTTTGACTGACTTCCATCAGGTCGGGAGAGGTAGTTTTTTGCATGCAGCACATTGGTCATTGAGTGTCGACAGTTGTTTGTTTTAAGACAGTGTGTCAAACTGCATGTGTGTCTCTCATAGCAATCACCTAGATAGTTAAGAGGAGCCCAGATGCCCTCTCTGACAATCAAGCATCTTTGCATCTTCACACTTGTCCCTCCGTTCTACTCCAACTCGCGTCTTGCAATCTTACAAATGTCGTTTTGTCGGTCAATATCAGTAAGAGCAGTATTAGTATACACTCACAAGGACTTGGCAAAGGACTCGGATGAACTTTGCTCGTTGGCTGGAGCAGCGATGTCTCTGTCTACAAGCGCCATCTCCTACCTCGCGCAAGAAACACGCCTTCAAACGCGACGGTTTGTACCTGTTGACGCATGTGTTGTGGGTCGGTCTGAGCTTCATGTGTCACTTTGATAGAAGTCCGTGCGCCTCAAGTCGAGCTTTATCTTGCCGCAATCTTCCTTCCAACATCTTTCTCAAGACACTTGCTATCACAACACCCTCCACATCTGGTAAGTGTTATGAAGAAGCGTCGCATGTTGTCGCTTGCTAACTACGAGCATAGCTGTTGATTGTTGATTCCTATAATTACATAATCACTTACAATCATAGTAATTGTGGTTGTGATTATTATACGTGTGATTATGTGATTATAATCACAATTAGTCGGCGTTTCTTAGGCAATCGTAGGCAATACTACGGCGTATAAGTATCCCTCAATTTCGTAGTATTTCCTCCTTCTTCCTTATATAAACTCGTATTAAAAATAGGTTAGAAGCGCGTAGAAGTAATCGAGGTAGGTTAATAGCGAATACTATCGGTTGCTATAGCTAATCGTATAGATATCGGATAGCGAGTCGGAGTCGGAGGTTAAGGTTATAGATACCTTATTATCGCTACTACCGCTACCGCCGCTATAGACTTAGACTTAGACTTAGCCTGTCGATAAGAAGCCTATCGCTAATAGCGCTTCCGATAAAGAATAACCGGTTGCTAAGAGGCTTTATAAGAACCCGAAGAAGACGGTAAAAGGTTAGGATTAGCTCGATTAATAGTATAAGGAAATAGGGGCTTAGCAAGCTATTATAGAAGGGTTGTTATAGGAGTCTCGCTATATACTAAAGGAATACGAAGGCGTAGAATACCGACTAATTACGAAGAATACCGAGCTCGATATTTATAGGAAGAAGATAGAGGCTTTCGAGGATTATATCCGTAAGAAGGGTAATTATATAGCCGTATATCTAGCGGACTGTCGCTGCTAGGTCTATCGCGAGCGGATATAGAGGGTAGAAGAGAGGGCGAAGCACTTTAGGTTTAGTAACCCCTATGCTTGCTACTCGTATATACTATATACGGGCGAGGAATACGAATTAAAGCTCGAGCTCGCTATATAACGTACTCGTAATACATTAGCTATCGAAGCTTTCGGAAAGGAGTGTATTAGTAGTAGTAATAGTAGTATTAAAGGTGTTAAAGATATTATAAAGGATTAGAATAGTATATAGAATAGTAGGAGTTGTTACTTACGCGCCTACCTGTTCCTATTAATTATATTATTTAGGGTCTTTAAAGCCTAATAGGAGCCTTCGGAGTCTACTAACCGAGCGGCTTCGGCTCGCGCCTTAAACCTTAGTAAGCCCTATTAAACTCAAATTTTCTAAACCTCTATTCTTTTATAACTTCTACTATTTCCTTACTATAGTAGAGATACGCAAAAACCCTAAGCCTTTATAGCGGCGCTTAGAAAACTTCCGTAAGAACTAAGAAACCTAATAGGAAACGCAGGATAGACAACGGATACTATTTACCTAAGATTCGAGCGATCTAAGCGAACTCGAAGATATCGAAGACGGAGAGGTACTAAATCCTATACTACTACTACTACTAAGTTAACCTCCTTAGCTAATACCTAACCTATTATTCCTTCCTATATAGTCCTTATCGTCCTTAGTAACACCTACGCAACCGATACCGATACCTATACTATCTAAGAAGCGAAAGAGAGCTAGTAATAGGCGTAATCCGGAGTTGTAGTCTTACTCGAGACCTCTAAAGGATAGCGAGCCTAAAAGAGTTAAGAACAGCCGCTATCGAGTATTCTACTATAAACACTATAGCGATAACGATCTAGAGCGCTTTTAGTCTTAATCTAGCAACGCCGCCGAGCACCTATTCTATAAGCATTAAGTTATCGTTAGTCGTATAAAAGAGAAGGATAATAGTAAGAAACAGAGTATAATTGACTTCTTAGCTACTATCCGGAAGAACTTAGAAGTTAAGGCATAGAAGACCGTTAATATACTAAAGAACGCAGCGGATAAGAAGACCTTTAGATACGCTCTCGTACGCTTTATTATAGCACTTAGTATCTCTTATAGTGCTGTTATAACGAAGGAGTTTAAGGACCTAGTATTAGTAGTTAACCTATAAGCTAACTACGTCCTCCTACGCTTATATACGACCCTCTTTAGCTATATTCTATATAACTTCGAGCACTAGCGAGAGTACGTTAAACAAGGCTTATTAAGCGCCTTAAGCTGCATCTACGTTAGTACTAATATATAGAAGTCTTAGTATAGAAGAAAGTACTTCTAGGCTATTAATTGTTAGTATGTAAACAATAAGGGCAAGTTAGTTTAACTACTGCTAGATCTTCTATAACTTCCGGTTGGCTCTTATATAGGCGACTTCCTCGCACTACTACTTATTAATAGCTTTAAGGTCTTTAATATGATAGACAAGATCGGCTAGATAACTGCTAATAATAGCTCTAACAACAAGACTCTCTATATAGCTATAGAGACCTTTATTTAAGTAGAAGGCTATAGCTACTTCTAGAAGCGCTATCTACGCTATATTAGCTATATTATTAACCGGATAACGCAGGCATTTATATTCGCTAGGAGTAAAGAGTCCGCCGAGAGTAAGGAGTTTAAACTATCTATAATAGACTCGGATAGCGACACTATATCTATCTCGAAGTAGCTAGATATAGACGTAGAGTCCTTTGCTAAGCAAGGTCTACTGCAACGGCTATTCTTACTAGCTAAGCTTCTACGCTAGAACGACAACTTTAACGTATTTAAGGAGGTATATAAGGCCTAGCCTTTACTACCTACTACAATACCTAAGATTCTAGGTAAAATACGCTAGAATAGGTAGCTTCTTATAATTAAGGAAGCACTATAAACGAGGCTAATATTGAATAGCTTCTTCGATAGAATGCCGCACTTAAGAGACTCTTAGCTTACTACCGAAGAATAGTCTGTTCTATAGCATACTTACGACTTCCTTATACTATTTAAAGAGGTTACCCTTAAGCTATAAGGCTATATAGTAATACTAGATTAGTACTAAGAAGCTATAGAATATATAAGAAGCTACCTTACTCGGTTAGTAGAAGACAATACTCGGCGTTAACCTCTTATCTGTTTAATTTAGCTAGTAAGACAGCTATTCGATAAGTACTATCGTCTTAACTAATAGACCTATATCTACGCCGTAGTAGTCCTTCTATATCTAACTCGGCGACTCGCGTAGTTAAACAAGTGCTTAGCAATCGATATAGACGCCGCCTTATTAGAAGCTAAGGCTCTATAGCACGATTATAAACAGCGCTATAGATATAGCACTCCTTACTCAACTTCTAACCGCAACCTCGAAGGTCTTACTAACCTAGAACGTTAGTAAATATAGTTATAAGCCGACCTTGTTACTAGCGACGAAGATGCCTTCGAAGCCTTTATCTATAGACTACTAATTAGCCTTCTAATTGTCGGTAAAGACTATAACAATAGGCCTGTTTATATAATACTAATTAAGTAGTAGATATAGCAACAATCGGCTAATCTAGTACTCGTACGGCTTACTATCGACCTATTGTCCGCATTCGCTATATCTATAGAGTCTAAGCGGACCTTTAGTAAGAGCCGGCGTACGATATTATAGGAGCGGTCGTTACTTAGTAGTAACACTATCCGTACAAGTAAGTATTTAAAGAGTTAGCAGTCTATAGGCGTTGCTTATATACTATTAGAAGGGCTGTATTTACTAGAAGGCGTAGAGTACGAAGATAATGTATTGCTAGCTACTAATAACGACTATAGTCTTTGAAATAGCATCCTTCTTAACTATAATACTTACTACTATATTGATTATATAATTATAGCGATTGTGATTGTTGATTAATTACTCACCTGAGATTGTGATTGTAATAACAGTTAGGTGATTGTGATTAATCAACAATCAACAGCTATGACTACGAGCCAGCAGAGTGTTGAAGATGGTGTTAGAGTTGAAGTTACGGCCTGCTCGAGTCTCTGGCATGGCTTCGACGACCGAAGCGGCAGATGAATCAAGGGCTACACCCTCTAACTCGAACATTACCATACCGCCTTCCGCCCCTAACGCGCAAGCGACCGGACTTTTCGACCTCTCAGCCGAACTGCGGAACCAAATCTACGAATATGTCCTCGTCGATTCATGTCCGATTTGGTTGCGCAAGGGCTACACAGGCCGATGGTAATCGCGAGCAGTCTTTCGAACACCTTCCCCTCGCGGTCCAGACGGCGTCAAATCCATCACGAGGCAACTGCCATGTTCTACGGTCGCAATGCTTTCATTGTAGCATGGCAGCACCCCTGTAGCCCGTTCAACGAGTCCACGATTCGTCATGTCCGCATCCTCAGGCTCTTGTCCAGTACCCTCGATTTCCAGTTCTCACAGCAGCGGAAAGACAGCTTCCGCAAAGGTCTGGCGCAACTGGCATCGTGGGCAGGTTCTTTGAAATTCGAGACACTCGAATTCGAATTCTCCGACGGCTTTGACAGACTACTTTCCCGCCACTGCAAATACGAGGTGGTCGCGAAGGAATTTCTTGGTTTTGTCTCGGCTATGATGGAGACACGAGGAATGGAGGCAATGCAGGCGGTGCAAAAGGTCGAACTTATTCCTGGACATTTCGGGAAAGAGCTTGTGGAGACAGGCCAGGAAGGCGTGGATATCATCGACGATGCTGTCCGTCACAACCCAAAGCTTCGAGGCCGCCTTTTGGAGCTGCTTAGTAAGAAGCCAGAGTGAGAATGGAGGGCCGGTGTCGAGTCTCGAGGAATTCTACCGACACAAGACCGCGCCACCAACGGGAAGACACCTCAGGAGCGTGTTCATTCCGGTTCATTGAACTTGGAGCACTTTTTCTCGCGTCACCGACTTCCTGGCCTCATTGCGCGACATCTGCGCCCGGGATTACTTTGCGGACGAGCTCACTTATTCAAAAAGCACGGCTATCCTCCAGTGCACCTAAATCGCATGAACAGCAAAGAAGTTTGCGTTCATCATGACTATTTCCGAGCTCTTTCCCATCGCCGTTTCAACTTCTCAGACGAATTTCTAAGGCTTTGCGGCGTTTTCAGCATCTTGGAAGAATACTTCCCTATCGGAAGGGCAACGGGAACGGTATCCTTGCCGGTCTGAGAGTGCATCGCCTCACTTCTAGGAGGATCTGGACTGTTTTCTTCTGGCCGAAAACCTCGACATTGCTTTACCACTCGTTTCTGGCGTTCGTCTTCCTTGCCGATGAGCAGCAGATGGCATGGAGTGTTGCTGTTTCAAGGATGCTGTTGCTGAGAAGATCGTGGAGAATGGGAAGGTGTAATTTAGAGGGTGAAGTTCCTGCAAATGTATCTCAACACCCTATGGCCTCGAGAGCTTCTTTAAAGGTCTTAACCAAGTCCTGGGTATCCTCTAGCCCGACGCTAAAGCGTACGAGGCTGACTTCGCAACCATATTGCGCTGCCCAGTCCAACTCGCCGTAGTGTGCAAGCAACACGAAGGGCGAACTCAACGTGAAATTCGTGCCGAGCGAAGGCCCTTTCGATGTGTTTAGATGATCGTAGAACATCGCGGCTTCCTCCACGGAATGGAATGTGGCGCTCAAAAGCCCTCCATATCCACCATCTGGAAGGCGACATTCATCGTAGAAAGGCTTCGTCGGTGAGTGTTTGGGATAATTGACCTGCTTGACCTTCGGACAGTCCTTCAGCACATCTGCAATGGCTTCAGCATTGACGTTGATGCGCTTGATGCGGTCCACGAAGTCCCGACTATTCCGTTCGAGGTAGATGCTGTCTTCCTCGAATTGGTTGTCTTCGTATTCCGTCCCGAGAACAGCTCGCAGCCCATTGTACCATTTCCCCCGCGGATTGAGAATGAGAGCGCCTCCCATGACATTGCTGTCTCCCGAGAACACCTTGGTGAGAGAGGAGACCACGATGTCCGCATAAGGTAGAACATGAACGTTGAGGAAGTTACCGATAGTCTCATCGATAACGATGGCAAATTCGTACTTGTCTGCCAGAGAGCGAAGTCGTTTCAGATCGGGTGTCTTGAGAAGCGGATTACCTGGGAACTCGCAGTAGAGGGCCAAGTAGCGTTCACCCGACTCCAATCGCTTTTCCAGGTCGTCGATGTCGGATGCATCACCTTGGCCGTAGAACAGTGCACCGGGTCCGAATTTTTCAAGTACTTTTAAGGTATCGACGTAAGGAAAACCGTACATGATGGACTTCAGTTGACCGCGGGCGAGCATCAAGGTTCGATGAGAATGGAAGATGGAGTTCATGCCGCAGGAATAAAGGTAGACGTCGTCGACTGAGAATTCTGGTAGGTCTCTGTTTCGATATGCAGCGACATCGATCGACGCTTCGAGTGATTCGGGCAGTTCGAGGTTGGAGGTCAGAGATCCTGCGATGCGCTTGCGTATTGCGAGCTTTGCTTGGGCGGCGAATTCGGTATCAAGATTTCGTCCGAATCGTGCCTCCACGAACTCGACAGAGTCTTGAATACTCTCGCCATTTACCTGAGTACCTTCGCCATTGGGAGTGTCTGGTGGAGTCTTGGTGTGAGCATTTGTCATGTCCACGGATGTGTTCTTCTGGTAACGACGAGGTCCTTTGGTCATGCGAGGAGCATGCGTAATGGTACTCTGCTCTACCATCGAGCCGTCTTCCAGAGCACGATGGCAGAACTCGGCACGCCTACTCTGCACACCTTCTCCAGTGTGCTGCCAGAATGCCTTTGCTGCGGGCCACAGGTCCTTCGGATAAATGACGGCACATATGTGAGGCAGCACTTTCTTCGAAGGCGGCGAAGGAATGCTTGCTGGGACAAAGTCCAAGGTTCTGACAGTCGAGCAGTCTGTATTGGGACTCTGTCGCACGATGAAGTCCCTGCATCGAAGAGCACATCTGGTGGAGGGTACTAGCATAGCTTTCTCGGTGCTTGGATGGCCATGGTCGGCAACAATTCTCTGGGCCAGGGCTTCAATGGACTTGTGGATGAAGAATCTCAGACGAAGTCAGCGGAGAGAATAGAAGCAGAGAAGCAGGACCAAAAGTACCTTGGATAACCACATTTCATCTTATCGACGACCCATTTCTCGCCTTCCTCGTAGCCAACGTTCGATCGCCATGTCGGAAGCGATACACTGACGGCCTACAAATGCGTCAAAACACGATGCAAGCATGAGAGACGGGCATGCTGTCTTACGTGAGGCGTGTCTGGTGGTATGGTATCACCCAGATTATCGTTGAAAGGCAAGGCCACTGGTGCCCCAATGGCAGTCATCGCTGCAAAACTTTTTCTCCTCTGCCTTATATCTGGATTCGCTGGCCTTGGGCTGGTAATTTGCAGGAATTGAGGACTCAACACGGTGTATCTTGATGAATTCCCTCGTCGGGTGTGTAGTCTCTCAATGTGAGTCGTGTAAGAGGCAGTAGTCAAGATTCTCCGTGAAGTTTCACAAGCAAATGCCACAATCTGGGGATCGACAAGGTTGCTTAGGGAGGCCCATACGTACCAGATTGTCAATACAGCACTTCTGAGCGCAGCGACAACAACGCAATCTTTGCCCCTTCAAGTTCTTTTTATTATATCTTTTTATATAGAGGAGTTATAGGTTAGTAATGTAGAGCAAAGATACTCTAATTTGTATCTATTTTTAGAATATAATAAAATTTATAGTCGTTACCTACTAAATTTATAGGATATACAGCCTAAAATTCTAATTTAGAAGTTTAACAATTTTAGCATTTTTTATGCCTTAGCATACTATTTTTAGTAATCTAAAATCTAGATCTTATAGTTTTACCGTATAAAAGTCTAAATTTCAATTTATATATTAGTATAGAAACTATTAGTAATACAATTTAGAAAGGAATATTATTTTCTTACTATATTCTCTTTAGTTTATCTTTTTATTTAGAAGAGTTATAGCTTAGTAATATAAGACAAATATACTTTTACTTTTATATATTTTTAGAAAATAACTAAAACTATTATAGCTATCTACTAAGATTAGCCTAAAACTCTTAAATAAATATTTTAAGATTTTAGTATTTATTAGGCCTTAGTATACTATTTTTAGTAATCTAAAACCTAGACCTCAAAGTTTTATCTAGTATAAATATTGGTTGAGATTCTTATCTTAATACGCTTACTATTAGTCTTAAAATCCTAAAGCGAATATTCTTAAGAATTGTAGGCTTAGTAATTTAAAGTTTACAATTCTTAAGAATATTCTTTTTCAAGTTATAAGACTATTTATAGCTTAGTTAAAGTAAAAGCCCTAGTATAGATTCCTAGTAGGTAAAACTATAAGGTCTAGGTTTTAGATTACTGAAAATAGTATACTAAGGCTTAAAAAACGCAAAAGTCTTAAAATCTTTATTCTAGAATTTTAGGCTAATATTAGTAGCTAGCTATAATAATTTTAGTAATTCTCTAATACTAGATTAAAAATAGAGTATTTTTGTCTTATATTACTAAGCTATAAATCCTCTAAAGAAAAAGATATACGAAAGGGAATCTAAGAAGAATTTAAGTTTTAAATTCTAGATTATATAACTAATAGTAGCTATATTACGAGAAAAATCTCAAATTAGATTTTTATTAAGTAAAACTATAAGGTCTAGGTTTTGTATTACTAAAAATAGTATACTAAGACTTAAGAAAACGCTAAAATTCTAAAATCTCTTACTTAGAAGTTTAAGCTATATAGCTTATTAGCTTAGGATATAACCACTAGAAATTTTATCATTTTCTAAAAATACATATAAATTAGAGTATCTTTGTCTTATATTATGAAGCTATAACTCCTCTAGATAAAAAGATATTTTAAAAAGAACTTGTAGGGGCAAAGATTGCGCTGTGAATTCTTCATTGACAATCTGGCATATATAGAGCTCCGTCGTTGCTCCCGTCAGATCCCTGCAGCCTCGCGTGGCTGCAGCTTCCTTCGAAAAAAGTTCAAGCTCTCCAACAGCAATCGCGACTTTCGTCCTCTACCAATAATGGCACCTCCGGCAAGCAAGAGGCGGAAGACTGATCACGTATCGTCTAGCGATGAAGACGATGACGCCTCATTTGCCTCATTCAGCGACGATGCCGGAGAAGGCGCCGAGGACGGTGTGGACGGTGTGGACGGTGCAGAACTTGGTGAAGATGAGGAAACCGGTGACGCTGAGGAGAGCGGAGAAGGAAGCGACGGTGAGGTATCCGATGGGGTAGATGATAAGGAAGAACGAGGGGCAACGATTGCGACATTGAAAACACCTTCCGCGGCCAGTGACAGTCGGCGGAAAGCGGATAGGGCGTCGCAAGCAGGAGCCAGCGTGTATGCCAATGGCAGCTACAAGAGCAACGTCTTCAAGTTGCAGGTCGATGAGCTTCTGACGCACATCAGGCCGAGGCAGGGTCAAAGAGAGGGAAATGCGGAGGCGGCACTACACAAGTTCAAGAAGACCATTGAGCAGATACCACCGCGCGCGCGATCACCGCTCCAAGATGCAGAGCGAGACCTGATCAAGGAGAAAGTCGCGATACCATTCCCAGAACCGCGACCGCCGAAGGACGCGAAATACAAGTTCGCGTATGCCAAGCCTTCCATCATCAATGTGGTTGGCAGCTTTGCGTTGAAGACCTCTCTGCGCTCGCGCGACCGAGCAGACGTGGACATGATCGTGGTGATGCCAAGCTCCATCTTCGAGGACAAGGATTATCTGAACTATCGCTATGTCTATAAGCGCGCCTACTACCTTGCTTGCATCGCAGCAGGTCTGCAAAGAGCGCACAAAGATGAGTACCAGATCCGGTTCAAGCTGCTGCACAATGATCCGCTGAAGCCGATCTTGGCAGTAAGTCCGGCTGAGAAGTCCGAAGACGTGCTCCCGGCCGACAAGTGGAGTGTCAACATCATCCCATGTGTGGGAGAAGCTCAGTTTTCGGTAGAGAAGTTGCGACCCGAGAAGAATTGCGTTCGCGTCGTGTCGGGAGATGAAGCCGACAAGCAGCCATCAACGCCTTTCTACAACTCGTCACTTCGAGCTGATATGCTTATGTTGGAGTACCTCAAGCTTCTACACGGCGCCTCGAGAAGGTGTGACGCCTTCAAGGATGCCTGCCTCCTTGGGAGTACCTGGCTTCGTCAGCGCAACTTTGCTTCCACGAGCGAGAAGGGTGGTTTTGGAAATTTTGAATGGAATGCCTTCATGGCTTTGTGTCTCCAAGGCGGCGGCGCGAATGACAAGCCATTGCTCAGTGATGGTTATAGCTCTTACCAGCTTTTCAAGGCTACCCTTCACCTCCTAGCCATGAAAGACCTCATAAAGAATCCGTTGCGCATTGGTTCTGCTTCGGATTCGCCAAATCTTTCAGGACCAGTCGCTTGGGACGCACAGCGAAGACATAACCTTCTGTACCGCACATCGGAGTGGTCGTACAGGCGGATCAGGTCAGAAGCAAGAGCAACCTTGACCACTCTGGGAGATCAGATGCATGACGGCTTCGAGGCCACTTTCATCTTGCGACTCAGTGAGCCATTGTACAGCAGTGACTACACTGTACAGATACCAGAGCGCTTGCTCCTGCGCAGCACTCAATCCTCCGATCATGACAGCCAGCAACATCTTCAAATGCTCTATGACGTGCTCAGGAAAGGTCTCGGTGACCGTATCGCGGGCATTACTATAGAGACTGATGCTGTGGCTCCATGGCATGTGGGATCATCACGACCGAAAGCAGCATTGAAAGGTCTTGTTACCGTGGGATTGATAGTAAACCCAGATACTGTAAGGCGCACTGTGGATCACGGCCCTTCTGCAGAGCAAAAGGTTGAGTCTGCGGCATTCCGAAAATTCTGGGGCGAGAAAGCCGAGCTGCGTCGTTTCAAAGACGGCAGTATCCTGGAGAGCTTGGTCTGGTCTTCTCCCCAAGCAAGTGGCCACTCGGTGCTGGAACAAGTGGTCCGCTTCCTCCTTGGTCACCACTTTGGGGCTGTAACGCTCGACGATGTCAGGTTCTTCGGTGACGACTTTAACAAGCTGGTCAGAGGTGGTAGCGATATCAAATCGTTCGAGCCCTTGATGGCACGCTATAAACAATTCGAAAACGACATTCGAGATCTTCACGACCTACCGCTGTCCATACGACAGATCATGCCGGCAAGCGGACAGCTTTGCTACAGCTCCATTAGGCCTCCAGCGAATGGCCATGGATCGCCCGTTCCAGCCGATGTGACGATCCAATTCGAAGGCTCTGGTCGCTGGCCCGATGATCTAGTCGCCATTCAACGCACTAAGATTGCGTTCCTGCTAAAAATCAATGACATGCTTTCAGAATCAGTCGATGGTATCACCACACGCATTGGCCTCGAAAACGAAGGACAAGATACCCTGAATCAAGCTTTCCTCGACATCACTTATGAACAAGATGCGACCTTTCGACTACGCATCTACCACGATCGTGAGCAAACATTGCTTGAGCGACAGCTCAAAAGCAAGACTACCGACCCAAAGACACGAGGAATTGCAGCTATCGGCCTCGCAAGATATAAGCGTGAATATGTCAAAGCTCCTGCACAGACTCAAGCGATAACACGCCTTTGCACTCGATTCCCAGCGCTTAGCGGCGCGATTCGATTGGCGAAGAAGTGGTTCGCCTCTCACCTCCTCACGAACCATATCCCAGAACAATTCATCGAATTACTGGTCGTTCGTACATTTACTCAGCCCTCGCCTTGGCAAACTCCGTCGAGCGTACAGACTGGCTTCCTTCGCACACTGTTCTGGATCTCTAGATGGGACTGGCGAGCAGATCCGCTGATTGTCGACCTCAGTGCGAGTGGAGACCTGAAGCAAGCCGACATTCAGGCCATCCGGACCAACTTCGAAGCATGGAGAAAGCTTGATCCTGCCATGAATCGCGTTGCGCTCTTTGCTGCTAGCAATCTTGACCATGAAGGCACGACTTGGACAGACGGCACACCAGCCAAAGTCGTGGCTGGGCGCATGACTGCCTTGGCGAAAGCTGCTTGTGCTGAGATTTCAGAACAACAGCTGAGCCTCGAACCAGCGAGCTTGTTCTCGTCTCCTTTGAGCGACTTCGACTTCGTCCTCCACCTCAATCCAACTTTCGTTGCTGGCAAGAGTCGAAGATCATCGAAACCCGCTCCGACCTTCAAGAATTTGGAGCTCGACACGATTGCGGACACTGACCTTGTCGGCTTCGATCCTGTGAGGTCTTTCTTGGAGGAGCTGGAGTCCGTTTATGGATCTGCGATTTTATTCTTCTATGGCGCCAGCGAGAGAAGCGTCATTACTGGACTATGGAGTCCTCTGACAGCGAGGAGAAGCTGGAAGGTCAATCTCGTTTACTCTACGATCCCTGTTAAGAGCGAAAGCGAGGATGCAGATGTGCAAGCGAGCCTGAATAAAAACTCTATATTGGCGGAAATCGCCAGGCTTGGTGGGGATATGGTCGAGAAGGTTGAGGTTGTGAAGTAGTGAAGCATATGTAATGTGGATGTTACTACAAGGCCATGTGTTGATAGGCTACTATGAGCACTCGATCCTCTCTATTCTTATCACACATACCGTTGGAGCATCGTAACCTCGGCTCAGTGTGTATACAGGTTGTAATTCATGGGCGGCTGACTGATAGAATAGCAGATCACAAAAGTCTCAACCACCTTGTAAATAATGTAAGAACATCATCAGCAAAAAAAAAATCTTCTCCAAAAAACAACCAGTAATTGGATTTTCTGTGTACATCCTATATATCTAAATCAAACAAAAGTCCCAAAAAGATTTTTTGAGCATATTCTATAGAATCGAAAAAACCCCTTCTCCGTACGCTGTGCTCCCCCCATTGAAGTTTATCCGTTTTAAACCCTCATCAACTCACAAGCCCCATAAGTGATGGAGACACCCTTCTTCGCCTGAAGCTCACAAGCCCCGTAAGTGATGGAGACACCCTTCTTCGCCTGAAGCTCGCAAGCTCCATAGGTGATGGAAACACCCTTCTTAGCCTGGAGCGTGCACATCATGACAGCGAGTTGCTTGTCGGTCCATTTGTGGAGAGGAGCCATTTTGATTGATTGGGTTGGGTTGGGTTGGTTTGGTTTGAAAATGAGTGTGGTTGGTTGATTGAATGAGTGTGTGTTGTGATGAACAGATCTTGTTTTTTTTTTCGAAGTGGGTGGTGGTGGTGGTGTTATTTGTATTGTTTTCTGAAGGGTCTGGAACGATGACGACGGAATTGGAAGAGATATATGATGAAATTAAGGGTTTGAGGGGCTGTGCTGCGTGTTAGTATTGTTGTTGGTGGCCAACGAGGGGTGGGGGTTGGGGATTGTTCTTGGTGGCTTTGTTTGGATTTCTTGGAAGGGTGTGGGAAAACGGTCAGGAGTGTTGGTGCAGTCTTTGTGATTCATGGAGCAGCTGTTACTTGGGACAAAGGGTTGGGATAAATTTGTTCATATTGTTCATGCTCTCTTGCTTGGGTATCGCGGAATCTAGTCTACCTTCGACTCTCTAGGCGTGGATCGTGTTACCATTAATGGTTCATGTCAATGGCAGATGTAATTTAGTGGCAGTGGTGCTCGTTTCACTCATGTGCGGACAACATGACGATGGCGACAACTCGCTAGTCATTCTCGCCGAAATCGCCATGTCCAGTGCTTTCCGCATGCTGCAAGGCCCACTTCTCACCATTGCCCTTCTGCCCGCATTGATTGCATTTTAGCGAGAAGCCTTGGGTGTCCGTATAGTAGTGCCGACTTTGAAGGATTTTGCAGAGCTCGACTGCTGCTTGCAGTGCTCCACCATCAATCTCCTCGCCGTCCATTTGTAGCACATCGAATACTTTTCGGTCGAACTCCGGCTCCGCTCCGCTGAAGGGCGCTACAGCACAGACATCGTAGTGTATGCCGGAGTACACCAAAATGCAGCGCGTCGCTTGTCCCTCGTTGAATCTGTCGACTCTGCAGTCCTGTACGTTGATGCTGCATATCTCAATGCCGAAATGCTGGCTCAGGATAGAAAGTTCGATTCCACCTCCCCATGCATCTTCGCGCTGAATCCATCGGCAGTAGTCATCTGGCTCCTTTTCGAGCATGTCTTTGGTGAAGAAGTCTTTCTCATGCTGAATCTTCTCCGCGACGATCGAACGAAGCTCATTCATCGTATCTATTCCCGGAAGCACAGCCGAAGAAAGAGCGCGGAACATGCAGCTATTGTCATCTGGCATTACGCGAAGGATCATGACGCCCTCCAACTGTGAGACAGGAACTTCTGGCGGATCACTCTCGACATCTCCTTTTGGCTTTCGGGCAAGACTAAGTGGTTTATCTGGAAAGTCCCCGGCCTTGTGTTGTGGCGGTGATATGAGCTCTCGCGGTGGGAGTGCTTTGACGGTCTCTGGTGCTCGGGTTGATCCGGCCAAAGGCTCCGATAGTTTTGACTGGACGTTGAGAGGAGACACGATCAACTGCTCGCCGTTGAGCTTGACCGGGAGATCTGAAAGCTTGGTCTCGGCACTTATCGACTCAGTGTTGAGAGGTTGAGGCGGAAAGCCATACTTGATGTCGAAATCTGCAACGCCCGTCTTTTCTGATATTTCGCGTTTCAGATGGCCATATGTTGCATTGCTGTCTATCGAAATGGTCGCCGTGCCTTGCGGTCCTCTCGCCCGCAGGCGTATTGTGCCGGACATGCCCTCTCAGCAGATTTTGGGTTTGGAATGTAGAAGGCAGTGAAAGTCAGGTGTCGTGATAGGAGACGGGTTATATGAGAGAGGCCAGATGTTTTCAGTTGCGCTCAGATGTGTCGTGTCGTGTCGTGGCGAGAATGGCAGGTGTCCACGTATGGTCGTTTGCCTTCGAGAAGATGCTGTCTGCTGACCAATCCTCGCTGCGTAGATCTGCCTGTTAGTTAGGCAGTGTTTGCTTGATCGAGCTGAGACATAGACGATCTATTGTACGTGATGTCAAGTGTGGAAGTTGCATCACAAGCCGGAGCCCGAGTGATGAACAAGTGAATGGCTTGGCAGGCACGGACAGAGTTCGGCCGAAGATTTGCCGGGCCGTCGCGTCCTCCAAACTCGAGCATACCAGGTGTCGCGACGGTATGCTATGCTTATGCTTCTACACATCCGGATATCGATCATACCGTACACCCCGCCCTCCCCACGCCGCCATGGCATCGGCAAAGAGCCCCAGTTCGACGCCTGTCCCGACCACCGAGCATGCGAGCGAGTCTCAGATCCCAGATGCAGAATGGACGGCCATGTTGAAAGTGCTAAATGCCATCTACGACTACCGCACGGAAGATGGCTTCGATCCGAGCAAGCTGTTCCAGCGCAAAGTCAACAAGCGCGCTATTCCCGAATACTACGATACCATCAAAGAGCCCATGGCCCTGTCTGTCATCAAGCAGAAGATCCAGCGCAAGGAATACCAGAACTTCTCCGAATTCGTACGCGATTTTGCTCTGATCCCACACAATGCGCAAGTCTTCAACGTACCGGATAGTGGTGCATTCCAGGATGCGCTTGTGATTAAGGAACAGTTGGAGAAGCAGCTGCAGATGCTGGTCACTCAGGGTCTGATCACTCAGGAAGTTGCGACTCTGCCAGATTTGGGCGAGATTCCAACATACGAGAATGTGCCGCTAGCCGAGCCCGCAGAGGCTGATGCGCAAGATGAGGATTCCTCAGACGAAGACGCAGAGGATGATGACGACGACGATGGGGACGAGGACGAGGATGGCAGGAAGAAGAAGCGACGAGGGCCTAGGACGTCCACGTCAACATCGAAACGAGACGCCGGGGACGATGCGGATGGGAAGCGTGCGCGGGGGAGACCGCCTAAGCTGCTGACTCCAATGGAAGCGCGCATGCAAACCATTCTCAAAGGCATTCGAAAGGCAAAGAACAAGGCCAATCAGGTCATGATCAAGCATTTTGATCGGCTGCCGGACAAAACGGTCATGCCCGAGTACTATGCAGAAATCAAAAACCCGATGGCATATGATCAGCTGAAGCGCAAGGTGAAGAGGAAGAAGTACAAGACATTGGAGGACTTCATGGCAGACATCAATCTCATGTTCAACAACGCCAAGCAGTACAACCAGGACGATTCTCCCATCTACAAAGATGCCGTGGCTTTACAGGTCGAAGCTGGGAAGCTATACGATCAAGAGAGAGCAAAGCCTGATGATGCATTTGCCGACGACGAGGGCAAGGTCCCATTACCAAATGGTATCCTGCACAATGGCGAACTGTACAAGGTCGGCGACTGGGTCCACATCCAAAATCCTAATGATCTCACGAAGCCCATTCCCGCCCAGATCTATCGCACGTATAAAGCTCCAGGCGGACAGAGCATGGTTAATGTCTGCTGGTACTATCGACCTGAGCAGACCGTGCACCGATTCGACAAGCACTTCTTTCCGAACGAGTTGGTGAAGACAGGGAGATATCGAGATCATACGATGGAGGAGGTCGAGGGCAAGTGCTTCATCATGTTTTACACGCGCTACTTCAAGGGTCGGCCGCGCAATATCGCCGAAGGTACTGAGATCTACGTGTGTCAGTCACGATACAACGAAACACTTCACCAATTCAACACCATCAAGACGTGGGCCAGCTGCTTACCTGACGAAGTTCGCGACAAGGACTACGAGATGGACCTGTTCGACCACCCACGCAAGATGAAGAAGCATCCTTCACCTATCGCTTATCTCATCAAAGACGAGCAAACGGAGACTGATGAGCTCCCGAAGCCTCAATGGGGCGCAGAAGGCGCGCCACCAAAGGTTGGGGCCGTGCATAGACGACCTCGAAATGAAAAGGACTCGCCGCCCCCGGAACCGACACCTCCGCCGCCACCCAAAATGCCGACTCCACCACCACGTCAAATTCCTCCAACTCCTCAACATTCATACACACCTGCAATGGCGCAACAGCCTCAAGCCTCGCGCCCTCAGCCGGTGCCAAATGTATCGATGCAGAACTACACCCCAGCTCGACCGCAGCAATGGCCAGCGCCCGCCGCACCCTCACCCGCGCCTCAGCGACCCCCATCAGCAACTCCGGTGAGCTATGCGCCAGCAACTCCTCAGCAGGCGTCTGCAGCCGCCATACCTCCGCGTCCAATTCCACAAGTTCACCCATCATACCAGCAGACCCCACAAGGAATTCCGCCACCACCATCGGCAACGGGCTACCCACCACGTCCGCCAACCGCCAACTATCGTGAGCCACCACCTGTCGAGGTCTATACGCTGCCTGACGCTGCCAACTTGTCAATCCCACCAGAAGTGCGCGAGCAGTATCAGCGTGATGAGTTCGGACGCGTGCTATTCTTCACTGTTCCGCCCGTCACTGTCGAGCCGCCGGCAAACGTCCCAAGAGGCCACAGCATTCGCTATCTAGCCGAAAAGGCACGCCGCGCCGAGCTGATCGAGAAGCGCAAGAAGGAACGCGAGGCTCAGAAGGAGGTCGAAGAGCGCGTCGCCAAGAAAGCTCGTACCGAGGAGACTCAGAAGATGGCCACCACTGTTGAGGAAATGAAGCACAAGGCACTTCAAGTTCTCGACAAGCAGCTTGCCACTTCTTTGGTCGGCGAAATCGGCGAGCAGGAACTGAACATCATCAGCGCAGCTCAGAAGGCAGAACTTGAGAGGAAGAAGGCGCAGGAGGAGAACAAAGAGAAGAGGACGGCAATGAGAAGCATCAAGCTTGGCAGCGATTTCTTTGCGGATGACTGGGACTCTAGACTTGTTCAGTAGATATCCAGTCTGCTGTCATTTCCTGTGCAAGGCCTTGGAGGATGGATGAGGGCATCGACTTTGGGACGGCGTGCACTTGGACGAGCAAAGGCTTAGAGGTTTCGTGTGGTCTTGGCGTTATACAGTACTCCCTTGCAGCCAAAGCGTGTATTATAACTCGATACCCATCATGAGAATGACTTTTGACCTCAGCCGCTCATCAGAGCAGGTTTGCGAAATGCTTTGCCCTATCAGCACCAAGTATCAGTTATCTCCCGCGAGCTTCCGACTTTTCATTGTTAAAACACAATAGGACACTTCGAAAGACAACGCGTCCCTCATGAGCTCATCAGGCCTGCCACCGCTTGATGAAGGCAGTACCCAAATCCGCCTGCTCAAACGGCACTCGCGCGATGCTAAGGTTGCTGAATTCGACAGCGACAGCCATCAAGCCGGTCAACTCCAATGCTTGAATCCTCATCAGCGCGTTCATAATACCGAGCCAGTGAAGCCTTTGTGATCTCGAGAGCAAGTGCGATGGGCGCTGCAGCTCGAAGTGCGGCGAGAGGTGATGGAGCTGAAAGAGAGAAGATCGGGGGAGCGTCACTTGGAAACATGGACAGCAGGAGAAGAGTTCGAGCATTTGGGAAACAAATAGTGAAAGATGACGGCAATTGAGGACAAAGGCTCATAGCTTGATGTGACTATGGAGAACCCCTTCGTACCATTGAGCTTTCCCTTCGCCATACACTTGACTCAGCCTTGTCGCCCATGCCAGTTGACCCTGCTTTCCCCGCTCGTTGCTTGCCTTCCAAACTCTCCCTTCGCGCCATCTGCTACCTTGAAGCCGTCTTGTCGCGCTGAAAGAGTCGGTACCGTTGAGACCTTAATCACTGAGAGTTGAGATGGGAAAAGGTAATCATCGTTGAGCGTTCGAAGTTGGTTCAAGAGGAAGCCGGCAAACACTGTATCTTCGCGCCTGCTGAGAACTCTGTAGACCCAATGCTGCAGCCATGATTCGCCTGCCTTCTCATTTCCCACCAAAGCGCTGAAGAAGTCGATGGTGGTGGTGGTGGCTGGGAGGCGCGAGGTAATCAAGAAGCTGAGAGTTGTTGTTCGCTGACTTCGATGGGTGATGTGACAGAGCAACGTCATGAATCTTTCGCAAAGCCGTACAGAAGTTGTCAAGGGTGGCGGCGGCGTACCGACAGCTGTGTTGACGATGAAGAACAGTCTTGACTCTCAAGTGACCTCGCCAAGGAGAACGAGCGCTGGGACTTGCGCAGCAAACTGTTGAGTTGATGCTGGTAGCTCGTTCTGGGTGCAGTGCATGGCTTGAATGTGAGATGACTTGAATGAGGCTGAAGTGTCGGCAGTCGCTGGGCTTGCAGATACAATTGCCGAAGAAATGGTCGCTCTGAGGACGGTGAAGTGAAGTGAACTTGAGCTGGCTTCGCATATGTGTGTCCGAGCAAGTCATGCTGTGGCGTTTTTTTTTTTTGGTTTTTTGCGGTGGTCTCATGCTAGGATGACGGTGGAGATGGTGACGCGCGCCATAATGTTGAGAGCAATGCGAAGCTCAAGCTGGCGGAATGCGCGAACTAAGCAAGGCGTACATGTCAGCGTTTATTAATGAAGTGCGTCGACTATCAAAGTTAGACTTACCTTGGTAGCTTGCGTGATGCAGAGGCGGCCAGCAAGAGAGAAGAAGTGGACGGTGGTGGTTGTCATGTCTGTACCGTCGATGTGTCTCGTGCTGGAGGTCTGTCACTTAGACGACAGACGCGACTCCACGAGAGATTGTCGAATGGTGATGTCTCGTGCTGGAGGTCTGTCACTTGATGGCGGACGCGACTCCACGAGAGATTGTCGAATGGTGATGTCTCGTGCTGGAGGTCTGTCACTTGAATGGCAGACGCGACTCCACGAGCCTTGTCGACAAGGACTTATCTCTCCCGTCGCAATGGCAGGGAGATTGCCTTTGATATCATTGTTGCTTGAAAGGAATGATAAGAAGAGGGGGGGGGGGGGGCGGGGCGG
>NW_006921541.1:3468472-3469172 GCF_000340215.1 Pseudocercospora fijiensis CIRAD86
GTGCGGGAAATGCTTTCTCCGAAAGACCGAGCTGGTGAGCTCCCGGGGTAGACATACTGCGGAATGGTAGCGATGAGGCGATTGCTGAGCGTTGCTGTGTAGACGGCGACGGCGATCGCGGAAGTGAAGTTTCGTGTGGAACCGGATAAGCCGCCACCTTGGCCGATTTCTTCCTGCGATCTGAGTGGGAATGTCGATGTTGTGATGGAGACTGACTCAACGATACTCATGGCGTATGCACCAGGCACAAGCAGCCGATGGTAAGAGGTCGATTGTCAAGATTAGTTGCGCATGCGGTGAGGAGTGCGGCCGCAATAATTGAAGGACCGATCATGGCCCATTTTGGCCCGGTAAACCAGACGATGATACCGTGGCACATCTGAGCGAACACGAATGCCATGCCGGTCAATCCCGCGAGTGTGCCGATGTCGTACTCGCTGATTTCTCCGCGGTCGTACCACAAAGTAGTGACAACTTGCGTGAAAACTGGAGCAAAGCCATAGTAGACACATGCGCCAATGCCAGTATTTCAAGCGGCGGACTGGAAGCGGATGTTGGTGAAAAGGTGAAGCGGCAGATAGTGCTTGTCGGCGCGCATAAGCACGAAGCACTAGGCTTCAGTCGGACAGGCGAGAAAGCCTAACGCCTAGCGACTTTCTAGATTAGGCGTAACCCGTTGTCAATGGCTACGCCTAAGGCA
>NW_006921541.1:3470953-3549289 GCF_000340215.1 Pseudocercospora fijiensis CIRAD86
CCCTTCCTTATATCCGCCTACGGCCGTCTAGCGCGTCCGACGCGTAAGTATAAGCACGTATATCCGCTATCTCGCAGCGCTATTGTCTCCTAGCTAACTTACATAGCGCGCGTATACGAACTCGTTTAACCGCTCTTAAGCAAATATATTTCTCCTAGCTCTTCCCTACCTTCCGGTTCCTTCCTACTACTCGGATCTGTCCTACGACTCTATATATCTCGCTTGCTATCGTCCGTATATACGTACGCGTAGTTTAGTGTAGTCCCGTCGTTCGTATATTAATATATAACGTATTGTTCTGCTATATATAGCCTCCGCGGGAGTCCCTAAGATATTACGTTATATAGCTAACTAGGCGACCTAGGCGTACTAGGCGTACTAGGCGTACTAGGCGTACTAGGCGTACTAGGCGTACTAGGCGTACTAGGCGTACTAGGCGTACTAGGCGTACTAGGCTAACTAGGCGACCTGCTTCGCTAGGGGCCCCTACTACTAAGGCAACTCAAATCCGATATTACTTTATAGTATAGCGGCTAGCTTATAGGACTTGTCGGTGCTTTCTAGGCAGCTACTATAATAGTAGCCTCCCCCTCGTTTTACGCGGAGTTCCTACGACGCTAAAGGAGGTCCGTATATAATAGGTGCTAGTATTCTTATCCTAGTTCGGGTCGGAGACCTTAATCTAAATTCTATTCGTATGCTTCTCGGAGAAAATGTTCTAGGACAGCTCCTTCTATTATCGTATAGTCGGTATAGTCTCGTAGGAATTCCTCGATTGCTTCGCGGGCGAAGATAATATAGCGTAGAGGTTCCTAGGTCGTATCCTCGTCCGAGTACCCCTTCTATTATACCTCTCCCTACGGCCTAGGAGGATTGAGATTTCCGAAATTTGTATTACTAAAGCTCTATCCGATAATCGCCCGTACTGTACCTAAGGCAGATTCCGGCTCGTCTTCGGCCTAATCGGTAGCCTCGGTAGCTTCCGGCATCGGCGGGATGTCTTCGGGGTCCGCGATTTCTCCGGCGGTTCTTAGATTAATAACGTATTTAACCGGGTAAATATTGAGATTTTCTAGGAGATCTAGTTCGTATACGTATATACCGACTTTCTTTATAATCCGGAAGGGTCCTAGATTTTTCTAGTCGAGCTTTTTCGAAGGTCGGTTAGTTCTAATATATCGTAAGTCGAGGTAGACGTAATCTCCGACCTAGTAATCTAGCGCGGCGCGTCTACGCTAATTAGTATAGTGCTCGTACACTTCTTAGGTATACCTTATCTCGTCCTAGAGCTCTTAGTAGGTCTAGGCTATTTAAAGAGCGAAGGTATCGGCGTCTCTTTCCGGATCGTTTACCGGGGGCTCTAGTTCGATCTCTGTTAGTTCTATACCGGTTTAGGGGTAAAATCTAGTAGAGGCGTAGAACGGCGTAGTCTAAGTTATAGCCGACTCCTAATTGTTAATAGCAAATTTAATAGAAGGCGTTAATCTTAGCTAGTCGTTTTAGTAGTAATTGTAGAAGCACCTAATAATTTGCTCGATCTACGCGTTAGCCCGTTCGGTTTGCCCGTCGGTCTGCGGGTAGTAAGCCGTTAAAAGGCGCGCTTGAATTTTTAATCGTTCGTAGAGGCGCTTCTAGAAACGGGCAACGAAATTCGGGCCGCGATTAGATACAATTGATTTAGGTAGGCCTATATCTTTCTATACGTCCCGGTAGAAGACCTAAGCCGTATTCTTTACGGTTAGGCTACGGGCATTTAATACCTTCTTACGTTTCGTAAGGCGGCAAACTACGACTAGTATGTTTTAAAACTAGAGGCCGTTAAAATCGGATCCTTTCGGTAGGCCTATAATAAAATCTATTAAAATGTGTTACTATAGTCGTAGAGGGACTTTAAGAGGTTTTAGTAGCCCTTACGGCTTGCGCGTGTCTGCTTTCGCCCTACGGCATACTACGCAGTTCTTAACGAATCGGTCGATATCTCGGTATAGATTAGGCTAGTAGTACTACTTCCGGAGCTAAGATAATATCTTAGCTCGACCGGGATATGCTATTCCGAGAGGGTTGTAAGCGGAACGCATAATCTAGTCGCGTAAATCTTCGAAGTCCGGGACGTAGAGGGCATTTCTAAATGTTATACGGGGTACTCGCGGTAGAGTTCTATAGAGCTCGTACTCTAAGAGAGAAACGTTCTCGTATAACCGCTCCTCGTTCTATAAAGCTTAAATTAGACCTTTAGTAAAAGCGTCTTCGGCGTATACTATCGTAAGCTACTATTCGAGCTAGGTAGGTTCGAGGAGGTCCTATACTTCCTCTTCGCTTTCCTAGTCGCTGTCTAAGCTTTCTAAACTCGTATCTTCGTCGTCCGAGCTATCGTCGTCTCCGAGAAAGGCGGGAGCGGCTATTAGTATAAAGGATGCTACGAGAGGCTCTAGGCCGGTAAAGTCGTCTCTAAGGAGCTCGTATAGTTCCTAGCTAAGGTTATACTCCTTAAGGATAGACTGTTCTTTACGCTACAGACCTCGATCTAAAGGCGAGTCTCCGTTACGCCTCGTAAGTACGTCGGCCTATAAGTTTGCTTTGCCGGGCGTATACTAAATAACGAAGTTAAACCGGGAAAGAAACTTACTCTAGCGTACCTGCCTACGGCTAAGGATTTTGCTCTTAAGAAAGTAGATAAGGTTCTTATAATCCGAGCTAACCTAGATCGGTAACTTAGAACCTTCGAGTTCTGGACGCTATTCTTCGAAAGCCTTAATAATTGCGAGGAGCTCCTTAATTTAGACCCCGCAGTGGTTCGGTTTCCGAACCACCAAACGTATATAGTTTGGTTTCTTGGCGGCGAACTAGCTCCCTGGTTCCGGTTTGGTTTTTTCGAACTATATAGATTCCTGGTTTGAACTAGAGACTGTATTAGTTTTACTACAAGGACACTCTTATTCGACTGCCGGCTACGATTGCCGGCTATAATAGTAACTCTGTTACATTTACTACGCTCTTTTGCCGTTGCTAGGGCGTGGTTGCCGTTGCTAGGGCGTGGTTTTGCTACAAGGACACTCTTATTCGACTGCCGGCTACGATTGCCGGCTATAATAGTTACTAGGTTGTATTTACTACGCTTTATTACCGTTGCTAGGGCGTAGTTGCCGTTGCTAGGGCGTAGTTGCCGTTGCTAGGGCGTAGTTGCTATTGCCGGGGCGTAGTTACCGTAGTTGCGAAAGCTTACCTATATAACGTTACGTAGGCGGCAACAATTAGGGCTTCGCGATATTCTTACACTTTTAACTTCTTCCTCTACACCTATACCGATAATAACTACTATACGCTGCGCCCCCGCCCCTTTCCCTTATAATAGCAAGAGAGAAGCGCGCCGCGCGCTAAACAGAAGATAGAACTAAAGACCGCGAGTTTGTTTTGCCTAAGCGTCTAACTAAAAAGCGCAAGACTAAAGAGAAGTACTCTACGAAGAAGAATTCCGTACGAGACCGCGAGAGAAAGGACAAGATAGATAAGGATAAAAGAGCTAAGGATAAGAGAAGAAAGGCGCGGAATGAGGCATTCTATCGATAGCTAGCGCCTATAGAAAAAAGTGAAGGTTAGAATAAGAAGACAACCTAAGAGAAGGCTAAGAGGAGGAAAGAATTGCGGCTAGTTTTCGAGCGTAAAGTTCTAGCAGCGTAAGTCAATCTAGCTAGCGGCCGTAGCTAGCAGCTATAGCCGGTAGCCGTAGCCGGCAGCTGTAGCCGGTATATTTTTCTTTAACACGTTAACTAATAGCATTCAGACCTATAGTCGCTACCTCTATCGATACGACCGATAGTAACGGAGATGTTTAGATAGCCGAGAACAATAATGCTAGAGTTTAGGATGCCGCGATAGAGCTTAATACTACGAATAAAGGAACTGAAAAAAGCGAGGAGATACTATACGTCGATCTAGTAACAGGTACAGTCTTAGGGCCTAACGCTATAGACGATAAGCGCTAGGAGTAGATCGAGCACAGTCAAAGAGACGAGATACTAGTAAAGGGCTAAGGCATAAGTCCTATCAATCTAGAAAATTATAGTCAAAGCTACTACGAAAAGCTAGTAAGGATTGGAATCGAGACTAGTCGTCTTTATATCCTCGATATAGAGTGGAAGTTTCTTTATTAGTATTAGAGCGAAGCCTTTGCGTCTATAAAGGCAAAGTAGCTTGCGATTAATGCGATCGGGGCTAGGTATCTAGGGACGGCAGAAGTGTTACTATAGGAGGAAGGGGTATAGGTAATTATTCTATACTCGGCATATGTAGCCGGCGTTCGTAGCCGGTAGATACTAACAGTTAAATAGAAAGCGTTTCTCGAAGGCAGAGTGCTACTGCTATATGAAATCTTTACTAAGGCAGAGAGGGCTTGTATCCGGAATCTAAGCTGCTAGTAGGATAGGTTAGCGTTAGAATTCTCTGAATCTCTATATAAGCCTCCGAAGGATTACCTATTTCAGCGATACGGCTTTATCTCGACTACTCCGTAGGCACCCGAAGAAGCTCGAGCGCTCTTTAAGGTCTTTACTAAGAAGCGGAAGGAGTTCGAGGATCAGGATTAGTTAATAGAGCTATTAGTTAGTCTTAGGTTTCGTAGTTAGACTCGGCCTAAGCATTTGCTTGTCGAGTGTCTTATACCGAAAGAGGATAGATTGAGACTAAAAACGAGCTTAGATTCGTTAGGTATAGTAGCTCGGTTCCGTTAGTAGGAGAGAGCCGCCGTATAGAAGGCAAAATTCAGGTAGTTAGGGTAGCTAGGAAAGAAATTCTAGTAGTTAGGCTAGCTAGGGTAGCTAGGAAAAAAAATCTAGTAGTTAGGTAGCTAGGAAACAAAAAAAAAAGGTAGCTAGCTATTTACTGCCTAGCTGTTCCTAACGATACGATACTATAAAAGAAAGGGTGTTTCTCTATAGCTACTAGTACACATCTACTACTCCTAAGTCCTTACCTTACCGTACGAAACCTCAAAACATGCCGACCGACATTGTATATATACTAGGCGCTATACTAGGAAGGGTAATAACGAGACGACAGTCGAAACAGTCTAGTATACGAGCGAGATTGCGACAACGTCGAGAGGAGGTCGTATACTCACCTTTGAGCCTATCGAGTCCTAGACTACGATTAGGGCTAGATTCATCCTCTCCGAATCCTAGTAGTAGGAATTCATTATAGGGTACTACTACCTAGTCCTTACCTTTACGGAGTCTAAGCAGAAGGTTGTTCGGAGATATAAGAACATCGAGTATTAACCCGGAAATCTTCGAAAAGGCTAGCTAGGCGTATCTTTAGAAACCCGAGTATATAGAGCAGTTCAATCAATAGGTCTATAAGATATAGTTCCCTTTATACTTACGTTCGAAGGAGTGTAAACTCCGGAAGTACTCGATGCGATAGGGGAGTAAGGAGCGAACGGACACATTCTAGAAGTTCTTTATAGAGGGGGCATTGTACCGTTATACGACTTCTCGACTTAAAGGTTAACTAGTAATTGTCTGCAACTTCTGCGGTTTAATCTTAAAACACCCGAAACTAGGGAATAGGAACTTATCGCCTACGAACTATCTCTATTCTAAACGGTGTCGGGAATCTTAAGGAGAGAGGAGAGTTGATGTAGATATAGCGTTCTAGAAAGAGGTATGTCTTCTAAAATGCCGGCTATAGCTGCCGGCTATAGCTGCCGGCTATAGATTCCGGCTACCTAAATCAACCGTAGAGATCTAGCTAATTATTATAGGCTACGCTTAAGGAAGCTCTAGGATTGAAGGCTACCGATTTCTCCCCCGAAGACTTTAAGCAACTAGCAAACGAAATGCTAGCTACAAACGGTCTTCCGGAAGACTTCTACGAAAGGGAGTCTGTATAGAAGATATACCTATGTCTTACAAACTACCCTCCCCTATTTCTCGGCGCGATAACCTAGCGTATTATATTCGAAAAGAACAAAGAGGCTACGTTAGACGACATTCGGGAGATCCTCCGTAATACTCGCCGAGTAGCTATTGCTATCGATAGCTAGTTAAGCCGGACTATAAGAGCCTCCTTCCTCTCGATTATACTATACTTTATCAATTCGGATTAGAAACTCTAGGAACTCATAATCGGATTCCCTAAAATTCTAGGTTCCTATACTAGTAAGGACATAGCGAAGCTTATCTATGCGGCAATAGATAGGGTTAGCGTAATAACGAAACTGATCTCGATTACTACGGATAACGCTAGTAATAATCGAACATTGTATAAGGCGTTGTATATACAATTCACTCGCATATGTCTTTGAAATTACTAATTATATCGATAGGGTCGAGTACGTAGAGGAGATTATAAGGTCTACAATCTAGCTTAATCTTCCGAATGTTAAGCTCGCTACGATTCCGGATACGCACGATAATACGCACGATAATAACGATAAAGAGGAGCCTATTGATAGCCCTAGCCCTATTAAATCGGAGCCGACGTCGTTGCTAGTTGCATCCCTATAGAAGTTTCCCTACCTCGCTTATATAGTTCAAATCGCGATCCGAGCCCTCTTTGAGACGCTTAAAATTGCACTATTAAACGACGACTAACAGAAGATCCTAGATAAGGATAAAGCAAAGTCGAAAGTCGAGAAACTTATTGCAGCAATAAGACGGGATAAGGCAGAGAGCCTCGCTCTCGTTTTATATAAGGTATAACTTTTGTCCGTAGCCGGCACCTATAGCCGGCAACCTAGTATAGTTCTAACTCTTTTTCTCTAGCTTCGTCGTCTAGCAATATATACGAACTCGAGCTTATAGAGATGTAACCGATTCGAGGCTATTTAAAAGAACCTAATCGAGCGCCCTAAAACCGATGCCTAGAATATCGTATAGAATAAGCGATAGCAAAAGCGGCCTCCTCAGCGCCTACTCCGTTTTACCTAAGACGTTAAGACCCGGTTCGATTCGACTTTCTATATAGTTACGAGGGGATATACTTTACGTACCGCTCTCGAGATCTATTAGAGTTCCGAGGGTATTAAGTAGCTCGGCCTTACCGCCGCTAAATAGCGCTAAGCAGAGTATCTCGTCGATATTAGTAAGCATTACGCGAAGGTTACTACTACGATTAGAAGAACCCGAGGACCGACGATCTACCTTGTCTTTACGTACTACAACTAGCTCTTTAACGAGCTCGAGGAAACCGTAGCTAAGCTAGCTAGGAAGAGCGTTCCCTAGAAAGTAGCTATAACGAAAGCTATAGACACCTCCTATGCTAAGTTGTATAAATATTACAGTGCTACCTTTAACTCGTTCGGGGATATCTATAGCGTTGCGTACTTGCTCAACCCGGTAGAAAAGGATATATACTAGTAGAGGCCGGAATAGAAGGCGGACGAGGTATAGCCGAAGCATTACTAGACTATTCTAGAAAAGATGTTCTACGAGCGTCGGAAAGAAACTAGTCCAAATGTAGCTCCTATAAAGAAAAAGAAGGTTTAGAAGGCTCCGACATTATACCTGTTTCGTAGGTAGGAAGTAGAGGTAGAAGAGGAAGCAACTACTAAAGTAAATAAAGAAGAGTTCGATCTCTATCGGCGCGCGAGTAAGTATAAACCCGTAGGCTCGGAAAGAGGGCTAATAATCTCTAGATCTTACCGGTCTTCTAGACGAATTCGGAGACGATATTCTCGCTATATAGCAGCGGTTAGAGCCTAAGTTTCTAACGATAGCGTTAGTCGCTCGGGACGTCCTCGCTATCCCGAGCGTAGGTATAGGCTATAAGAGGTCTTTTAGTATCGCTCGTTACTAGGGCCGCTTTAATCGAACATACTCGCCTACTACCTTCGAATCTATTATAGTATTCCGATACTATCTCCTCTACTAGAATCGCTAAGGCAGGTTACTAAAGATTATACTAAAGGAGTTGATCGAGGAATTAGAAAACCTTAAGATCGAAGAAACCTAGGAGCGCGAAGAGAATACGAAATTTAGTCTAAGCGAAACCCTAATTAGCGATAACGAAGAGGAGGAGGGCGGAGGCAGAAGGCGACACCGGGTCGAGAAGCGGAAACGTATACAGGCTTAGAGCAGCTTTAAGGAGACGAAGCGTTTACGTACAAGGTAATATAGCCGGCATATATAGCCGGTATATGTCCGAAATGTGTTTCGAATTCCTAGGACCTAAACAGACTAGTTGCTATAGCAACCGACCCCGCTTACCTACGGACTATTTCTAATTCTCTGTTCGCTCTTCCTCTCCTTCTTCCCTTTCCCTATATTCTTAAAGATAAACATGCCTTAAGGATTCGGCTCTTCGGGCCTTCCTAAGCCGGCTGCCTCCCCTTCCTTAAGCTACTATCCTTTATTCGAATCTAACGATAACCCAATAAGGCGGTTTAATAGAAGACTATTTGTTCTAGAAGGCAAGAAGCATTAATGTCTCCTTACGATTATATGCTTATTAATTTCTAGGTCCTACCGATATACCCTCGTCGCCTAAACGCGTAGATGAATATCTTTAGAGGCTAAAGGGCAAGGGTAAAGCAAGCCAAGTATAGGGAGACTATAGCGAGAACGAGATATCGGAAGAGTAAGGCTCTCCGTAGTATATACGAAGGAAGGGGGTTCCTCGGAAAATAGTACCGAAAAACAAGAAGGCTATAGGTAGATAGGAGAAGGCTAAAAAGAGTAGGCGGACAAAGACTGTCGCGAAGAAAAGTTATCTTTCTATTAAAAGAAAGGGAATAAGGCAGGACTCAACGACAAAGAAGCGGCGCTTTAAACTAGGTACTATTACCCTTCGCTAGATCCGGCTTTTCTAAAACAAAAGAGGGACCGAGCTTTTAATCCCTAAGACTCCCTTCTAGCGACTCGTCCGAGAAATTATATTAGATTTTCGGTCTAGTATGCAATTTACGGCTAAGGCGATTAGTGCTCTTTAGGAAGCTACGGAGGCATTTCTCGTAACCGAGCTTAAGCTTTCAAACCTCCTTACTATCTATACGAAGCGGGTTACTCTTTAAAATAAAGATATACAGCTTCTAGCTAAAATTCGGCGTCGGTTTATAGCGGATTAGTTGGAAATTGTATTTAGTCGTTAGATTAACCTAGGAGGAGGCCCATTTTCGCATCGTTTTGCCGGCTATAGGTGCCGGCTATATTTCTAATTTTATCTCCGCGCCGTCCCTAAATCTAAGGTACGAAGTAGAAACCTAGCGCTCTATATTCACCCGGCTATTACAGAGACGAGCTATATTCAGATTAGTTTCTTCGCATATCGCGACCTAGCGGGTAGTAAGCGAAAGGGCGATAGAACGTTTATAATACGTCTCTATTTAGACCTAAAACACAAAGGTCCTAAGGAGCCCTAGCATCCTAACTATAAGGAGATTCTTTAGCATTAGCACTTTAATCCTCTATACTGCGAGGCAGATAGCAAGCCTACGAGAGAGAAACTTTAACGAGAAATTCTCTATAATGCGTAGCGCTATTGTATAGCTATAGATGCGCACTAAGTCCGGCAACTCGAAGAAGAATTGAGATAGCGTATTAGCGACCGAGGAGGAGATCGATAGTATACTAGTAGAGTCGAGGTCTTATAAGCGAAGTATAAGATAATATAGGCTCTTAGTCGTATAGAGTAACGTACTATATAAATAACTAGGCGTGCTACTCTTATTCACTTACGACCTATATCCTAGGATGCTCTTCTCGTACTTTTTATACTCTTTTCTAATACCTTACCTATAAGCGCTCCGCGACAACCGAGTAAATATAAGCTGTCGGGTTTCCGCTCGGTACCTTAGCCTTCGAGATACGGCGGAGTTGATTCTCTATAATACGTAGCGCTATTACATAGCTATAGATGCGCACTAAGTCCGGCAACTCGAAGAAGAATTGAGATAGCGTATTAGCGACCGAGGAGGAGATCGATAGTATACTAGTAGAGTCGAGGTCTTATAAGCGAAGTTTAAGATAATATAGGCTCTTAGTCGTATAGAGTAACGTACTATATAAATAACTAGGCGTGCTACTCTTATTCACTTACGACCTATATCCTAGGATACTCTTCTCGTACTTTTTATACTCTTTTCTAATACCTCACCTGTAAGCGCTCCGCGACAACCGAGTGAATATAAGCTGTAGGGTTTCCGCTCGGTACCTTAGCCTCCGAGATAGGGCAGAGTTGAATTTAGAGCGATAGTCGGCACCCGTAGCCGGTATATAGAGACGGTAGTAGGCCTTTTTCTGCTAAATAAATAGCTTGTTTAGTATAGCCTACCTGATATTTCTTATATTTACTAGCAATAGGCCTAGGTTACTTATAAGATTACTATAGCTAGTAAAGGCATTACTAAAGAATATCTATACTATAGTAGGATACTATTATCACGCCGGCTATTTATTAAAAGGAGGCTTTCGCCTATTACTATGCCGGCTATATATGCCGGCTATATTTCAAAGTCTGCCGTACCTGCCTTTTTTAGCCGTGCCTGCCTTCTTTCCTTGCTCTAACGTTACTATAATATAGGCTTGCGCGAAGCTCACTCTGTTGCCTAGCGACACCGCGACACTACCTCTCTCGCTATATTCAACCTTCGTATCGATACCTATACCTCTACGCTCTATATCTACTACCTCCGTAATACCCTCGCTCCGCGCGCGCCTTCGCATACCTTCGTAACGTACTTTTTTCCTCAATTCGACGACTTTTATAATAGCGAATCTACTTAACTAAGTTACGACGCCTCGTAAGAAGGGACCTACTACTTCTGCGGGTCGCAACAAGATCGGAAATAAAGGAACGAGCACAGTACATCAACGCAAGATAGCTGCTACTACTACCGCTAGCTCCGGTGCTAGAAAGGGCGTCGCGAGCAAGGCTCCGCGCAAGACAACGGCGGGCAAGGCTCTACGCAAGACGACAACTAGCGCTTCTACTACTAGTAGCAATCGTACGAAGCGTCGATAGCACTTAGGAAGTAAGTCCTATTTATAGCCGGCAGCGTAGCCGGCAGCGTAGCCGGCAGCGTAGCCGGCATTCTTACTGTCTTTTTACTAATCCTTCTTTAGCCGTAGCCCTCCGTAAGATTCGGCAGTATTAGAAGAGTTCTAAGCTCCTAATCCGCAAAACTCCTTTCTAACGACTTGTTCGCGAAATTGCTTAGGATTATAGAATAGACCTTCGCTTCTAAGCCTCCGCGATAGGCGCCCTTTAAGAGGCTATAGAAGCCTACCTAGTTCGTATCTTCGAATATATGTTTCTCTTCTACCTCTTTTCGGACTATACTAATACTATTTTAGCGGTCAACCTTATAGCTATCTACGCGAAGCGTATAACGATTATAGACAAGGATTTCAAAGCACTCGATCAGATCCTAAAAGGCTAGAATATCTACATTCGAGATAGTAGTAGATAGGATAGATGTACTAGTAGGAAGGATGTTCGTAGTGTCGTCTGCAAGCTTTTCTATATACGAAATGAGCCGCTATTATACGGCGCTGCATACCGCGCTCTAAATACTCTCTAAGTATATATATATAGTACAGTATGCTTTATTAGCCGTACGGAATAGAAGTCTCCTAAAATCCCGTTAGTACTAAGGAGTAAAAAGGCCGGCTACGCTGCCGGCTACGCTGCCGGCTACGCTACTAGCTACGCTGCTAGGTTTTTCAAAGAACTAAAAGAAGATAGACATTCCGGTTGATTTATATTAGTTTAGATTTTTATAAAAAGAAAACAGGGAAAAATAAGGAAGGTTGAAGAGCCTAATAGTCATAGTTATAGGCACTATCCCTGTTTTCTAGAGCATATTATACACCTGCCTTCGCAACTCCACCTAATACTCCCTCTAAATATCCTTATACTCTACCTACTAGAAATTCAACTAGGTACCTAGACCTACAGCTGCCTCTATATCTTTTACTATCTTCTATAGGTTAAAGGCCTCTTCTATAGCAGCCTCTACCTCCTTATATAACACGAAGTCACTACCTGCCCCACCCTTTATATCTCCCAAATAACTAAGAGTTCTAAGGAACGAACTAGCATTCGGCCTTAGTATAGCGAGTGACTAGTAGAACGTTCTATAGAGCTGCCTTATAGCTCTTTTATATACTGTACCGATACCGAGGGAGGAGCTATCCTAGTACTTAATGTTGTCGAATAGTTCGGTAGGAAAGTGTATAAACTTCTTAAGGAGGAGGACTTCTAGGGAAATCGATGAGTTCTGCCTAGATCTGGATAAAGACATTCTGCTAAGCAGTTAGGGAATTGAACCGTAAACGAAAGGATGAAATTCATACCTAAGGAGTGCAGTTTCCGAACTGAACTATAATGCCTTGTGTGTGTATGTGTGTGCTTTTGATTAGTTAGTGCCCTTAGCTGATTGTCTATAGATTTGAGGTTATATAAGTACCTTTATACAACTACGTAGCCTAAGTAGGATTCGAAAATTCTATGAGTACTAAGGACTAAAAATGCCGGCTACGCTGCCGGCTACACTGCTAAGTCTTACAAAGGGCTTGCTTAAAGCTACGTATACATTCGTACACTTCTTAAAAACCGATAAATTATATAGTTCGAACCAGCTACTTATGTGGTTGCTTAGCAAACCAACCCAAACCAAACTAGAGTTTCGGCTTAGCAAACCAAACCAAACCAACCCGAACTACTGCGGGGTCTACTCCTTATCGTAGATATCGTAATTGCATTCCGCGGAGGATATTTTCTTAGAAAGGTAGGCTACGGGCAGCTACGTATCTTCCGGGGTCGTTCGTTAAAGGAGAACGGCGCTAGTTATACCGTCGGAAGTATCGGTTTCTAGGCGCGTTTCTTTATCGAAGTCGAAGTACTATAGGATCGGTACGGTCGTAAAACTTTGCCGTAACTAGTCGAAGGCTTCTTAATAGGCCGGTAACTATTTAAATTTGACGTCTTTCCGCGTAAGTGCTATAAGTAGACGGGCGATTCCGCTAAAATTCCGTATAAATCTCCGGTAGAAGTTAGTAAAACCGAGGAAGCCCTAGACTTCTTTTACGTTTCGTAGCACTCCCTAGTTTAGAACGGCTTCGATCTTGCCGGGATCTATTCGAATACCTTCTAAAGAGACAATAAGGCCGAGGAATTTCACCTCTTACTTATAGAATTCGCACTTATCGATATCGATATATAGTCCGGCTTCTACGAGTTTCTTAAGTACCTTTTCGATATATTCGTAGTGTTCCGCTTTCGTTTTGCTATAAATTAGGATGTCGTCTATATACGCCGAGACGAAGGCGTCTAGGAATTCTTTAAGCGTATCGTTAATATATAATTAGAACGTGCTAGGTCCGTTATAGAGCCCGAACGGCAAGACTAGGTATTTAAAAAGGCCGTAACGGGTTCGGAAGGCTATTAACTATTCGTCTCTCTCGGCAATACGGATTGCGTTAAAGGCGGCGATTACGTCGAGCTTAGTAAACTAGCGAGCCTTCGAAAGGCGTTCGAGCGTTTCGTTTATAAGAGGGATTAGGTAGCGGTTCTTTTTCGTTAACGCGTTAAGGCCCCGGTAGTCTACGTAGAAACGGAGACCTCCGCCGGGTTTCCGGGCAAACATAACTAGTACGGCTGCTTCGGAGGAACTAGGGCGGATAAAGCCCTTTTATAGGTTGTTTTTAAGGTATTTCTTTAGTACGAGGAGCTTATCTCGAGACATCGAGTAGAGAGGGCCGTACGGCGGCGGCTTACCGTCGATTAGCTCGATTTTATAGTCGATACCTAGCCGGTACGGTAGTAGAATATCGGCGTTCTTCTTCGAAAACTAGTAGAGTCGGTACTAATACTCCTTCGGTAGTTTCGTTCTTAGATCCGTTAGTTCTTCGTCGAACTTTCGGATAGCCTTCTCGATATCCTATATTATTATAGCGAAGATCTAAGTACGTTTATCGCGGGTAAGACGCGAGAAGGCAGCCGCGCTAATAGCGAATACGGTACGATCTCGGGGAGTATCGGAGGTAGAACTAGATTCGTTAAAGCAGTGCTTAGCGCAATGCTTGCTCGTAAAGGATAGAGATTCGGAGGCCTAGTCGATAACCGGGTTGTACTTTTTAAGCTAAGGAAGACTAAGAATAACGGGGTAAGTCTTCGGGAGTTTCGTAAGGAAAAACATAATGTGTTCGGTATACGGGCCGATAGTAATAGATAAGTAGCAGATCTAGGTTACCTTGCCGGCGGCCGCGGTCGTACCGTTAAATATTTCCAACTCCCGAGCGTACGTAAGGTCTTAGAACGTTAAGCCGAGCTCTCTCGTATAGTCGTAATCTATAAACGAGTAGCCGGTTACGCCGTTATTAATAAGAGCTATAGTTTTCAATAATTTCTTTTAATTTCCTATTAACGTTTCTACTACGAAAGGCTAGTAGACTAACTCTTTCTCTATAGCCGAGCTAGAGAAAGGGAAGGTAGTAGCAGATACTCTTAGTTTTAGAACGAATAAACCTTATAAGCGACTATATACAAGGTTTAAGCTTTTCCCTAGCCGCTCGGAGTAGCGCTAGCCGGTAAAGGCGTATCTAGAGTCGTAACATTCGCGGCGGCGACTCGCTATATCGTTAGCGTATTTAGCCGGCCGACGAGAGATAGGTAGAGGCGAGCAATATATCCTTTTACTCCGTAGTAGATACATTCTCCTACCGTACGGCGACGCTGCTTCTCTTCTTCCGAAAGCTTACTATTTACTAGAGGCGCGCGTAGACGGGCGCCGAGCGAGGTAGCGCTTAAGTCTATCGGATTAGCGGCAGGCTAGGCGCCTAGCGGTGTTAGGGCTATAGCCGGAGCTAGTACTAAAGCCGGCGTCTAAGCTGTCTATAACTTCGATAGTAGTGTAGCGAACGGCGACGTAAAGCGACCGGCATTCGTATAGGCGCCTCCGCGGTTAGCGATAATTTTCGCGAAGTTTCGAGTCGTATTATCGATACGCGTAAGTAAGGCGTATAGTTCGGTAATGTTTAGATTCTCCGTATCTTTATCGCGGACTTATAGTATTATTTCTTCGCTAAGGCCGCGTACTAAGATCTACTTAGCGACGTCCGGGGGGTATTCGGCGTACCTAATCTCGTATTAGAAGGCGGTATAGTACTCTTAGTAGGTCTTATTTGCTTACTTAAGTTTGTCTAAGTTTAGGCGCGTAGTTTGCTTACGGTCGGGGTCGCCGAAACTAGCGTCGAGGGCCTTCTAGATAGTAGCCGTTATAGTTGTTTCTATATTTTCTAAGAGGCTACGGTAGGAATCGAGGGCGGAGCTACCGAGTAGAGAAAATATAAATCCGGTCTTTAAAGCTTTAGTCGGATAGTAGTCGGCGTTAGCGAGAAAGCGGATCTTAACCTATATCTTAAATTCTTCGTATACTTTACGCTTACCGGTAAAGCGTTCGGGGTCGCTTAGCTTCTTACTCTTATTCGAAGTAGGTATAAATAGGTAAGAAGCGGGTGCCGCGGCGCCTAGGCGAGCAGAGGCGAGCTGCGACTAGAGGCGGCCTACCTCGTCTTCTTTTTCCGCGATAGAAGCATTCGCGTCGCTAAGAGCCGTACTAAGGCTAGTACGGGAGACCGAGAGGAAACGAGTAGTATCTTTATAAGCCTTAAGCAGGTTAACGAGCAGTTCCGGGTCGGTAGCGTAGGCGTAATCTAGCTATTTGCGCGTAGCGGGGATTTCATTCTATACTAAGCTTAAAAAATCGGGTACGTCGTTAGGTCTTATGTTTTAAATCTATTCGTCGGGCGTGTCTATCTTAATAGAGGCGTTTTTTAAGGCAGTTCGTAATATAAGGGTTAGTAGCTAAGTAGTAAGAATATATACGAAACTTCGAACTAAACTAAAGGGAGTACTAAATCAATATAGCTACTATCTATATAAGACGAACTGCGAAGAAAGGAAGAAGGGTGCCTTAGAGGGAGAGCCCCTTCCTTAGTATTCCGCCCTGCGGCTGTCTAGCGCGTCCGACGCGTAAGCGCAAGTACGTATATCCGCTGTCTCGTAGCGCCGTTATCTCCTAGCTAACTTACGTAGCGCGCGTATACGAACTCGTTTAACCGCTCTTAAGTAAATATGTTTCTCCTAGCTCTTCCCTGCCTTCCGGTTCCTTCCTACTACTCGGATCTGTCCTACGACTCTATATATCTCGCTTACTATCGTCTATATATACGTACGCGTAGTTTAGTATAGTCCCGTCGTTCGTATGTTAATATATAACGTATTGTTCTGCTATATACGGCCTCCGCGGGAGTCCCTAAGATGTTACGTTATACGGCTAACTAGGCGACCTAGGCGTACTAGGCGTGCTAGGCGTACTAGGCGTACTAGGCGTACTAGGCGTACTAGGCGTACTAGGCGTACTAGGCTAACTAGGCGACCTGCTTCGCTAGGGGCCCCTACTACTAAGGCAACTTAAATCCGACATTACTTTATAGTATAGCGGCTAGCTTATAGGACTTGTCGGTGCTTTCTAGGCAGCTACTATAACAAAGTAAAAGATAAGTAAAAGATAAGTAAAAGATAAGTAAAAGATAAGTAAAAGATAAGTAAAAGATAAGTAAAAGATAAATAAGATATAAAGATTTCGGCATCGAGCTAATAGGATCGGTCTTCCTCGCTAGGGGTGCGACGAGCCGAACTTTAGCTAACAGACCGGGGTCCGACGGCGGACCCCCGGCAGGCTACGTCGCTTAAGCCTATAAAGGCTACGTCGCTTACCCCTATTCGTAGGGATAAAAAAGAGCCTACGACCCTCCTCTTCCTTAGATTCTTTAGGATTATTCTAGTATTGCGAATAGAGGCTATTATATTGCTATATAACCTAATACTCGTCTTATATACCCTTACTTCTAACGATATCCTAATATAATAATCCTCAAACCTTTCTACTAAGGGTAGCAGTCCGATATTACAGATCTGATTAGTTAGAGTCCTTATATAATCTTAGAGCGACGCTAAGACTAGTAGGCTAAGCTATCGCTCTATCTTACTAGGAGCGATAGGAGCGGTCGAGAGCGATAGCGTCGCTTACGTCGCTTACGACTACAGACAAGATGTCTCCTTTATATTTAGGAACGCCGGAATACCCTTATAGCTCGAGGCGTTCAACTTATATTACCTACTTACTAATTGGAATTACCTTTATACTAATTATTCTGTCTCTGCCTCCCGCTTATATTAGCCTCTCTAAAGAAGCCTCGGCTTGCACGTAATAAGAAGTTACTTAACGATCTATCGCGAGTAACTATAACACTTTAAACGCCCTTAGGATAAGTGCCTTATTACAAGTCGGAAGGGGAACTCCCGCCCCTAGCGAGATAGGCAGTACTCGACGTACTACCTCTAGTGCTAGTAATGTACTCGGAACCTATACTAGAAACGATTCTCTTAAGATCGGAAAGCTAGACTTTTATTACGGCGACCGAGACAAGTTCGATACCTAGGTTAGCTAAATAGATATATATTTTATATTTAACTAGGTTTAAGATAACTTAAAGCTAGTCTTCGTAACGACGTTTATACGAGGTAGGGCTTAGTATTAGGTTAAACTATTTCTTAGGACCTATCTAGATAGCAACGGGACCGACAATTCGGATAGAATCTTCGTAAGCTACGAAAATCTTAAGCGTGCGATAAAGAAGGTCTTTAGGTCTTCTAACGAAGTTGCTACCGTAGTTAGGGTTATCTAACATTTAACTTAGAAGGGGTTATATACTAATTACGCCGCTAAATTTTAGGAATACGCCTAACTTACGGATTAGGACGACGAAGCTCTTATAATAATGTATCGGCGAGGTCTTAAGGATAACGTTAAAGACGAGCTTATACGCGACGGTAGAAAAATAGATAATATAGGAATATTAGTTAAGGTTACGATCGATCTCGACGATAGGCTCTACGAACGAGCTTTAGAACGACGTTACGATTCTAAGACTTCTAGAAAAGCTGGTTATACTCCTAGATACGATAATAGACGAAACTATAGTACCTACGATAAACTAAAGGGGAATAACTACTACAGTACGCAACTAATAGAGCTAGACGCTACCTAGAAGGGTCGAGCAATTAAAGGAAGAAAAGGCAAGAGTTCGCCTAAGAAAGTAGGAAGATTAACTTACTATACGTATAGCAAGGAAGGCTATATAGCACGGAACTGCCGCGGCAAGAATATAGTGCGACGCGAATAGTTTAATATAATATAACGAAAGGACTCGGGCAGAGAAGGCTACCGAATAGTAGTAGAGCTATACTCTATTAATAACGCGCCGAGGACCTACGTAGAGGTCGTAAAGAAAGAGCTACGACAAATCTATATAATAGCACGACGACAAGAACCTATATATAGAACCCTTTACTAGAGATTCTGTTACGACGACTAATACTAAATTCATTATTCTACTAAAGTAGAAGCAGGATTCTTCCCTTAGATTAGGCGACTCGTACGAGAAGATACGAAATCCTAGTTAGAAGAAGAAACGATTAATAAATCTTGCTTAGATACCGACGATAAAGAAAACCGAGATCCGGAAGCTTTATTCCCTTCCGGGGAGGAGTTAGGAGCTATCCTAGAAGTACCGGAGTCCTCTTAGCAAGAGGAGGAATAGTAAGAAGATTTAGAAGGAAGTCTAGATACCGAGGAAGAAACTACGAATAAAGAAAGTAAAGACGAATTCGGGATTAACGACAATACGATCCTTACGTTTATAATAGATGCACCTATAGTAGCGCGAACAATCGCCTTATATCTAGTACGCAAATACGAGGAAATGTTTCTAAAGGTTAACGGATAACGGAAGGTCGATCCTATCTAATTTAATTATTTCTAGATAAGCTTACGGGCAAAATTCTAGAATTACCCCTAGATACCTATAGACTATACGTACTATAACTTTATTACGGAGCGAGTACCGATAGGAAGTATAATTACGCCCTACGGATACGTCCTACCCGACGAAAGGACGATTATTACTTAAGATATACGTTAGACGGTCTAGCGATTAAATTAGCAATACCGAAAGGCTATAGTAGCGTAGGGACGGGATGTATATAACGATACCCTCGAGGAAAAATTATATACCGAAGAAGCACGAACGGTAGGACTACGGATCCGTAACTAGTTAGAATAACGTTAGGCTACTAATTAGTCGGGAAACGGACTAACTCTCTAGATTAGAGCGTTCTAAGAGAGTTCCTTAATATCGAAAGCGCTTAAGCATTAATAGCAGTCTTCCGTACGAAAGTTATCGTTAACGGGCACCCGACGAGTACATTAATAGATTCCGGAGCGAGCGGGAACTTTGCCTCTAAATTATTCGTTAAAAGCCGAGGGATCGCAACCCGAAGTAGAAGAGAAGGAGCGTATAAACTTATAGCAGTAGATAGGTCACCGCTACCTAGTATAGAACGAGAAACGATACCGTTACTACTAGCTATCTAATAGCACTACGAGGAGATTATCTTAGATGTTACTAACATAGCTAGTTATAACATTGTATTAGGCATACCTTAGTTAAGAAAGCATAACCTAGTTGTAGACTAGAGAAAAGGAGTACTTACATTTAAGGAATGCGACTATATAATCGGCATTTAACCTATATAGCGGCAGCGTTCGTAGGCAGATAAGATTAACAAACGTAGGGCGATTCGTAAGACGTTTACGTCGATAGGAATTACGGAGAACCGTATTCAACCCGGATCGATACTACCGTTAGGTTAGGAGGGTTATAATAATAATTACGGGAAGGATAGAAGTTATATACTATCGAAGAATGAAACTAGAATCTCGGACTTAGACATTCCTAAAGAGTATACTAAGTAGAAGCGACTCTTTAAAGAGGAGAGAGGCAAGGCAGCCTTACCTAAACACTAACTATAGGATTATAAAATACACTTACAGCCTAGGAAAGAGCCTCTATAGGGACCCTTATACGTAATGTCTAAGAAAGAGCTTAAAACCCTAGACAAGTAGCTAAAAGAGAAATTAGAAAAAGGCTAGATACGGAAGTCGACATCCTCGGCAGCCTTACTAGTAATATTCGTTCCGAAAGCCGGATTAGACGAAGGACGGCTAGTAGTCGATTTTAGACGACTTAACGATATTACAATTAAGAATCGGTACCTACTACCGAACATCGAAGAAATGCAAGACCGATTAACTAGATTAGACTAGTATACGAAGATTGACCTACGCGATGCGTTTTACGCAATACGTATAGCAGCTAGATACAAATAGATAACAGCATTCCGAACAAGATATAGGCTTTACGAATTCTTAGTTATACCTATAGGACTTACAAATGCCCTAGCGTTATATTAAGACCTCGTAAACGAAGTCCTCCGAGACCTTCTAGATATATACGTTATCGCATATATAGACGATATCTTAGTCTATACTAAGGGAGCTCTTACGGACTATATACGAATAGTGTAGGACGTCTTTAAACGATTTACTTAAGTAGGATTTAAGACTATACCTAAGAAATGCGAATTCTATAAGAAGGAAGTTAAATTCCTAGGATTTATTATTAGTACTATAGGAATTAGGATCGATCTAGAAAAAACCAAGTCAATATAGGAATAGCTAACGCCTATATACGTTAAAGACGTACAATTATTCCTAGGATTAGCCAACTATAACAGAAAATTTATCGAGGGCTACTCTAAGATAGCGGCACCCCTTATAGAGCTTACAAAGAAAGACAAGTAATAGAACTAGAGCACGAAGGAAGACGAAGCGTTTAGGCAGCTAAAGAAGCAATACGTTTCTACGCTAACGCTACGATTATTCGATAGGAGTAAGGCGGTCTAGATAGAAACAGACGCGTCGGATAGGGCTATAGGAGTATGCCTTACATAGGAGCATAACGGGAAACGATACCCGGTAGCCTATTACTCGAGAAAGATATTACCCGCGGAATAGAACTACGATATCTATAATAAGGAGCTACTTGTAATAGTTACATTACTATAATACTAGCGAGTATACGCGGAAGGAGCACTAAGTCTTACGATTCTTTCTAATTATAAGAATCTAACTTACTTTACTACGACTAAAGTACTAACCCGAAGACAGGCCCGCTAGTCGGAGCTACTAGGATAGTATAAGTTCGAAATCCGCTATACCCTAGGACGCGAGAACGGACGAGCCGACGTACTAAGCCGCCGTAGCGACTATATAGAGGGTTACGAACTAGTACAGCAGCAGATATTAAAAGCAAACCAAGACGGAAGCCTTAGTACTAACACAAAAGAATTCAACTATATTATACGAGTTCTTTAGGATATAGAAGAACAATTCCTAATCGAATATAGGAAATACTAAGTACCTAGGGAACGAGTTATAGAGTGTATACGACAATACTACGACGGACTAGAAAATGGACACCCTAGAGTTTTAAAAACAATAGAACTAGTTAAGCGAAGCTTCGGATTCCTACATATACGATAACGAGTCCTAGAATATATTAAGAAATGTCTATAATGCTAGCGTAACAAGGCTAATAGACACGCTAGATATAGATATATCTAATTTAGGACGCTACTAGATAAACTATAGGACGAAGTTATAATAGACTTTATTACGAAACTACCGAAGTCTAAGGATCCGGTTATAGGACATAGCTACGACATAATACTTATTATAGTCGATAGGCTTACGAAATATATATACTTCATTCCTACTAACGAAGCAAGTACGGTAGAGCAACTCGGATACCTCGTACTAGATAGACTTATACGATACTACGGATTTCTAAAGACCTATATTACGGACAGAGACAAGCTCTTTACGTCAAACTACTAGAAGACGCTTATAGCGACGCTTGGAATTAAGTACAAGCTATTAACGGCATACTATCTATAAATAGACGGCTAAACGGAAGTTAAGAATCAGGCCTTAGAGGTATACTTACGGCACTACGTCAATTACGTACAAAACAATTAGGCATCGCTATTGCCTATAGCATAACTTGTACTAAACAACTAACAATCTAAGACTACGAAAGAGACACTATTCTTCGCTAATTTTAGGAAACATCCGTAGCTATTTAGGGAACAGTATTTATAGCATCTATACGCGGATAAAGCGATAGTCGCTTTAGAAGACTTAAAGCAGGTATATAAGGAATTACAAAGGGCAATTGCCGAGTCTTAAGAAAAGATTACGGGACTATATAATACTAAACGAAAAATAGTACCTTAGCTAAAGAAGGGGGATAAGGTCTACCTCCTAACAAAGAATCTAAAAACCCGGAGATCGACTAAGAAACTAGACTACGTTAAAGTCGGGCTATTTTTAATTAATAAGCCTAAAGGACTAGTTAATTACCGACTTAAACTACCGGACGACGCAAAAATCCACCTAGTATTCTATATCTCTATACTAGAACCTACAGACGCCGAAACACCGTATTAAGAAACATTTCACTTCTAACCTAAGGAAGAAAATAAGTTTAAAGTCGAAAAGATCCTAGATTAGTAAGGTTAGAAATACCTTATTAAATAGAAAGGATACCTACATTTAGAAAACACTTAGGAACTAAAAGAAAACCTATAGAACTGTTAGCAGATAATCAAAAAATTTCAAAACTAGACAAAAAGGAAATAACTAGTATAGGAATTAAACCTACGACCTCTTAGACCCTATCGATTATAGCGCCTTAGAGTTCTTAACGACCTAGGGTAGTATAGCTCGAGGAGCGGGGACTCTAATAGCATACCTAGTAACTATGTCTTTTGTAGCTAAGAATTATACTACTAGACTAACTAGCTAGAAGATAAAATAGATAGGAAACATTAAAAATATATACCTTTAGGACACTAGACTCTCGGCACTCCTACTAGGAATTTTAGAGGTAGGCTAGGACGTCCTATCTAGACGACTCTAGTTATAAGGCGACATCTATAATCGGCTATCTAGGGGAAACGGCTCGTTAGTAGGTAACGAGAATATTATCGGCTCTATAGGCGAAGAGCCTAGCTCTCTTTCGAGCTCCTCCGCCTATTAAATAGAGGCTTCCTCTGCCTTAAGAGCTTATACCTCCCGATCTTCCTTTATACGTAGCGACTTACGTAAGCGACGGACCTTTACGCGATGCTCGAAAAGCTTCTACGTAAGGAGGTCCTCCTCCTCTTCGGCCGCTTCGAGATCTTTAGCTATCTTTAAGCGCGCTTTCCGGATTTTTTTATACTCTATACGAGTAACTTGTATATTATAGGACTAGCCGTATAGGGCGCACTCGGAGTAGCGACTAGAACGGAGATCGACTTTGTAGGATTTATCGGCCTATTCGCAATAAAAGTAGCAAATCGGCATTTCGAGGTAGTCGGTAAGGATATTATTTACGATATTTTCCTTACGCTAACGAGAAGACAAGTCCTTTAATAACTTTAGTATAGTAAAGAAGTTAGAATTAGAAAGTTCCGGAATAAGGGACTATCCCGCTTAAGGAGGGGGATAGTATTACGGATCTAATTAGTTAGAGTCCTTATATAATCTTAGAGCGACGCTAAGACTAGTAGGCTAAGCTATCGCTCTATCTTACTAGGAGCGATAGGAGCGGTCGAGAGCGATAGCGTCGCTTACGTCGCTTACGACTATAGACAAGATGTCTCCTTTGTATTTAGGAACGCCGGAATGCCCTTATAGCTCGAGGCGTTCAACTTATATTACCTACTTACTAATTAGAATTACCTTTGTACTAATTATTCTGTCTCTACCTCCCGCTTATATTAGCCTCTCTAAAGAAGCCTCGGCTTATACGTAATAAGAAGTCACTTAACGATCTGTCGCGAGTAACCGTAACATCCGATATACCTCTAAAAAGAATAACTCGTATAGCGACCCGATAGCTAAGCGATAGTAGAATACTACCTACGGGCCCTACTAGCGACTTAGGCGAATCGTCTCTACTCTTAGAAGCGCCGAGTAGTCGAGAACAGTCGCTAGCGGATTAACTCCGCGGTAGGGAATCGTAGGCCGATACTATAAGCGGAGCCCTTCTAGAAGGAACGCCTAGGATCGAGGAAGTCGAAGAAGACGACTTCGTAAGCGACGCTTACGTACTAATAGGCGTAAAGAGAAGTAGCGACAACGACGACGAACAGCTAGCGGCCTAGTTTATAGACGCAAAGGTAGAATAACGGAGGCTCCTTCTAAAGAAGCTTGCTCGCCTTAAGAAAGACAACGAAAAGCTTACTAAGGAAATAGGCCGCTAGGCTAACCCTTCGAGGTCTACTACCTTAGAATCCGAAGCCGTCCCGTCCTCGTCGCGCCCCCTACCGATACTATATACCGCTAGCGGACCCTATACAGATAGCCGTAAGCGGATAGCCTCCTTAACCGATTACGGGCTACTACCTAAGAGAACTATTAAGGATCCTCCGATATATAAGGGTAAAAGCCTAAAGGAGCACTATAAATAGTATATAGTATACGAGATCGCTTTCCTCTAGGTACTATATACCTACGACTCCGATTAGTCTAAGATTACCTACGCTATATAGTTCCTAGAGGGAACCTCTAGGGAACTATAGTAGAAATAGTAGCTCTATAATAAGAAGCTACCGGAGCTCCTACGGGAATACTATACCTAGCGACAGTTTACGGACTAGCTACTAGACGAGTTAGATAACCCGATCGCCCGTATACTCGACGTATATAAGAAGTATACTAAGACTAAGCAGCGCGAGGGTTAAAATTCTAGGAACTTTCTCCTCTATATAGAGATCCTAGAGGAATAGATCGAGCCTTATACTCCTAATTAACTTCTCTTCTATTACTTCTCCCGCCTACGGCCCGAACTACGCATCGCTATTACGGACTATAACGTAATCCCTAAGGATCGGGAGGAGCTATACTGTCTAGCGACTACGCTTAAGAAGAACCTAGCTACGAAGGATAAGAAGCCCTAACGCTCTCGCCCGGCGTCGTCGCCGGCGAACCTAGATTAGGGAAGGTCTAAGCTAAGGGAAAAATCTAAGCCTAGAGAAAAGTCTAGGCTAAGAAGAGAAGATAGGGATAAGGGTAAAGACAAGGATCGATCGAGGGACTCTAAATCTCGCGCCCTAGCGGCGAATAGTAAGGATAAAGAGATCCGATACTACTACTATAATAAGGTAGGATATATCCGACCCGACTATTCTAAGAAAGATAAAGAAAAGAACGGCAACCCTAACAAGCAATAGCTTAGCCGCTCGGGAAAAGTATAGGCTTTATCGTAGCCTCTTCGATAGCGGTAGGGCCTATCCTAGTATAATCGGAGGAAGCGATCGAAACAGTTAGCGAGGTACAAACTCCGCAAGGAGACCGCTAGCGGATCGCGGTTACTCTCGATACTAGCGCCTAGGTAACCCTCCTATAGTAGCGGCTCGTAGTCGAGTAGGAATTGCCTCGTACTAATATAGACCTCCTATACTTGTAATAGTTAAAGGATTAGTAGATAACCTACTACGGTACGTATAAGCTAGAGCTTAGTATAACCGATAGTAAGGGCTAGGCGAGAACCTATAAGGTCCTCGTATATAGTATAGACTAGAGCGGAGTCGAACTCCTACTCGGAAGGCATACCTTACGGTCTACCGGTATCGATATTTAGAATAGGCCGGGGACCTAGACATAGGGCTTTATAGCGTAGCAAATCGAACGCATATCGCTAAAGCGCCTAAAGAGAGAGATAAAGAAAGGAGCGACTATCTACTACGTAGGTTAGCTAGGACTAGGGGCCGACGGCGGCACGCTAGCGTTCCGAATCCTTAATATTACGCTAGGTACCGAACTAACCTTGCCTAGCGCGCTCGAATTATATTAAGACGTTTTTAATAAAGACTCTACGAGCATCCTCCCTTCCTTTAGAGAGACTAATTACGCGATTAAGTTAGTCGAAGGGAAAGAGCCTCCCTACGGACTACTATATATCCTCTCTCCTCGAGAGCTAGAGGTCCTCCGAGAATACCTTACTAAGGAGCTTAAGACCGGCCGCATCGTATATAGTACGAGCCCCGCCGGCGCTCTACTCCTATTCGTGCCGAAGAAGGATAGAGGCCTACGCCTTTACGTAGATTATAGGGCATTAAACTCTATTACGATTAAAGATAGGACTCTACTCCCTCTTATCGATAAGACGTTAGACCGACTAGTCGGAGCTAAGTACTTTACTACGTTAGACCTAAAGGACGCGTACTACCGCATCCGTATTCGAGAAGGTAACGAATAGAAGACTACGTTCCGTACGCGGTATAGCTACTTCGAATATCGCGTTATGCCTTTTAGCCTAACTAACGCACTAGCTACGTTCTAGGCGTATACAAACCGCGCTCTAGCTAGCCTACTAGACGATATATATATAGTATATCTAGACGACATCCTAATCTATACCTATAGCGATAGCCTAGAAAGCTACTAGGCTGCCGTACGTAGAATCCTTAACCGCCTACGGGCCGCCGACTTGTTCTATAACATTAAGAAGTGCACCTTCGCCGCTAAAGAGGTCGCGTTCCTAGGTTTTCGCGTTAACCGATAGGGGGTCGCTACTAACCTAGAGAAGGTATCTACTATTACGGAGTAGCCGATATCTAAGTCGATTTAGGAAGTGCAATCCTTCCTTAGATTTGCTAACTTCTACCGACGCTTTATTAATAGGTATTCGAAGGTAGTCGCCCTAATTACTAACCTCCTTAAAAAGGATATGCCGTAGAATTAGGGAGCTAGATAGTAGGGCGCTTTTAAGCTACTAAAGGAGCGGTTTACGACCGCGCTAGTACTACGACACTTCGACCTATTAAAGGACCTCCGCTTAGAAACCGACGCCTTAGATTTCGGGCTATTAGGCATCGTTTCCTAGCTTTAGGATAATAGCCTTTAGTATCCGGTAGCGTTTACCTCGAGGAAGATAATCGAGGTAGAACGGAACTACTAGACTTATAACTAAGAACTACTCGCAATCGTACATTGCTTTAGGACTTAGCGTTACTACTTTAGTAGCCTAGCGAAACCCGTCTAGGTCTTTACTAACTATAACAATCTCAAAACTATCTAGACGGTCTAACGGCTAAACCCTCGTTAAGTACGATAGGCTATATTCCTTAGAGGTTTTAACTTCGAGATTTACTACTAGGCTAGGAAGAATAATCCCGCCGACGGTCCGTTAAGGAGATAGAACTATTAGACCGAGAACTAGGCGGTAAACTAACTATTACTAACCCTCTAGCGAAAACTATCGCTAGTAGATAGCGAAGCAATACTATAGGTAGTTCGCGTTACTTACGCCCGGGCTATAATAACTAGTAGACTAAGGGAATCTACGACTAAGGAGATCTTAGGCTCCGCTGTCGGAGAGAAGGCGGGAACTACGAGCGAGACGTCCTAACTCGCTAGTGCTACTAAATGTATATAGTGCGTGCTACGCTCGGTCGCTAGGATACTACTAGCTAGCGAAACTATATCGGCAGACGTCTCGAAACCCTTCGTTAGCCTCGTCGCTTAGCTATAGCGCCGCGACGACTTTGTCTAGCGGAAGAGAGATAAGCCGGAGGAGCGAACAAATACTAGTAGGCTCTAGAAATAGAGATTTAATAAGAAAGGCCTGCTTCGATATAAGGGTAGACTATATATTCTAGAGGAACAATCGGTCCGCTAGGAAGTCTTATCTATATACTACGATTTAAAACTAGCGGGCTACTTCGGCGCGCTAAAGACTTTAGCACTAGCGTACTAATTACTATACTAGCCGGAGATAGAACGAGACGTTAAGGAATACGTTAAAACGTGCCCTATCTATTAGAGGAGCAAGGCGAATCGCTAGCTACCGTACGGAAAGCTCGCGAGCTTGCTAGTGCCCTCTAAGATCTAGTTAGAAATTAGCTTAGACTTTATTACTAAGCTGCCGCTAGCGAAACACAAGGGCTCCGTTTATAATAGTATTCTCGTAATTGTCGACAGGCTATCTAAAATAGCGTTATATATCCCTATATAGGAAACCTAGAAAACGCTAGACTTTGCGGAATGCTTCTTCGAAAAGGTTATATCGAGATTTAGGATACTAGACGGGATTGTTACCGATAGAGGGTCGCTATTTACGTCCGGCTTCTAGACTAAACTCTGCTACTAGTGCTAGATAAAGCAACGGCTGTCTACTACGTACTATCCTTAAACCGATAGCTAAACGGAAGTTTAGAACTAGACTTTAGAAGGTTACCTACGTTCTTTTATTAGCGAAGCGTAGACGGACTAGGTATAGTAACTGCCTTTTACTAAATTTGTATATAATAACTCTAAGTATTCTAGTATAGGCGAGACGCCCTTCTTTATTATTAATAGTAAATATCTAAGATAGTCGGAACTATACGAGGACGTATAGCGAGAGGGGGAGGTACTAGTAGTAACGGATAGAATAGAATAGCTAAGAAGCGCGCGCAAGATTGCGGCGGAGCACCTACGTAGAGCGCAAGCCTACTAGCAGAAAGCGTATAATAGGCGGTATACGATACTAACGCTAGAGAAGGGCGACCTTGTCCTACTAAGTATAAAGAACCTAAAACTACGTTAGCCTAGCCGTAAGCTAGGAATGCGATTCGTAGGGCCTTTCCGAGTAGAAAAAGCTATCGGAACGTAAGCGTACTACCTAGCGCTCCTATCTACCTACTAGATCTATAACGTCTTCTATATATCCCTATTGCGCCCTTACTATAGAAGAGCTAGCGAAGAATAGGCGAACGTAGCCGCGCCCGAGATTCTTCTAAATAGTACTAAGGTATAGGAGGTAGAGAAGATCGTCGATAAAAGAAGCTAAGATAGGCAGACGTAGTACCGCCTACGCTAGAAGGGCTATAACGAGACGTATAATACCTAGGAAGGTAAGGAAAACTTTAAAGACATAGATAAGCTTCTTAAAGAATAGGAAAAGGTAGACAGTAGACGCAGGAAAGGTAAGAAGAAAAAGGGGTAAATATAGAACTATTTTATTTGCTCTACCGAAAGGTAGCCGTAGTCGGCTACTACCTAAATAGAAGTTACAAAGGCATTAGAGCCCTAAAAGTAGGCGGACCGCCTACGGAGCTATCGTTTTATATAGAATAGTAGGATCTAGGCTCCTAACCGAGCCTTAATATAAGAGGAAGGGCCTTATAGCGCCCGAACCGTCGGTAACTCGATAAAAGTAAGCCTATATATACCTAGTTGTTTCCCTTAAACATGCGCTACGCCTAAAAGGTACTAATGCCTACCTATATAGCGACACTAGCAGCCTTAATAGCACTACCTATAGTAGAGGTTGCTAGGGTAGGCTACTATTATAGAGTAGTAATAATAGGCAGACCGCCGGCGGAGCGACTAGCGTTAGCGCGGATAGGTATACTACCGTCTTCGTTATCGATAGAGCTACGATATAGAGTCTTAGGAATAGGTACGCTACTGCTAACGTCGGCGCGAGGGACTAGTATACTAGGACGCGTAGTACGTACCTCCGTAAGGTCCTCGCCCTCGTCTCTATTACTTAACTCTTAAATGCTACTACTACCGCGACGGCGATGTAGCTTGCTTTAATAAGGTATACGGCTATAGCGAGAGGGCGGTAATAGCGAGCTAAGGCTACCCGATATAATAGGATTATATAAGTCGTCGGAGAGTAGGCTCTTCTTACTATTAGCGTCGCTAGAGAGGGAAATAGTATCGGGATCTTAGAAAACCTCGATAGGCTAAGTGCAAGTACGCTTACGTAGCGATAGCGTAGCGATCTTAGTACCGCGAACGCGGGTAGGAGGATTAGTACGACTAGCGAATACTACCTCGCTGTCCTAACGACGTCGGATCTCTTACTAAATAGTAGTACGACTACCGGTATCGTATAGCGTAGCGCGCTTAACCGCCGTAAGAGCGGCTAGAGTACGCTCCGCCTTAGGTAATAGTATAGATACGCGGGCGCGACGCTAGTAAGTAGGAGTAAACATATTAGGCAAGTCGTTAGTACTACTAAGCTTCTTAGGCGAACTACGGCTAGCTACCTTCTCTTCTAAATCCTCCTCGTCGCTAGAGGAGTCTACGCTATATATACGCTAAAATTCCTTAGTAAGATTGCGGCGTAGTACCTTCTTAGGAGAGGGGTTAATCGTTAACTCGCTACCGAGGGCGTCGCGCTAGCGGACGGTATTACTAGAGCTAGAGCTAGAGCTACCTATACGGAGGATAGAACGAGGACCGCCTATAGAACGATAGTAGGAATAGTAGACTAACGTAACGTATTCGTCCTCTAAATCGGTAAATATATCGCTATAGGTACGCTTAGTAGTAACTAGCGTAGCGTTAAGTATAGCTAATAAGAGAGGCGTACCCTAATTAGAGCGTAGGCGGCGCTTGCTTAGAGTACTAGGTAGCTAATTCTAGAGTTCGTTTACGATAGTACGGTCTAAGCGATCGTTAGTACGTATAGCGTATTTAGAGGGATGCTACCTAGGTTAGCGATATTACCGTAGGCAGATAGTAGGCGGGACTTATAGTAAGGGAGCCGGACATACGTAACGAGGTACGCTACGATAGATAGTTGCTAGAGTCGAGTAGCTACTACTCGAGCGCTAGGCTCTAATAGTCCTATATAGAATAAGGTAGCTAAGTATTAAGACCCTAGGCGAGGCCCTTACGATTAAGCTCTACCTCGATAGAGCGGATAGCCCGGTTTAGGGTACGCGCGGCTAAGAATAGAGTACGAGCCGTAGTCGTAGCGCGGCGCGAGGCGCGTACGAGGGTATAGCGCTTAGCGTCGCTATCGACGCCTTCGGTTAGGTAGTCTACTATACGACGATAATCGAGATATAGTTAACGAACGCGATTAATCCGACCCTACTAGGCTAGGCCTAGCTATAAAGGGTTAGTAAGCGGAGCGATAGCAGTATTAGAGGGGATACCTCTTCGTATCCTCCCTTATATAGGCGTTAGTACTTCTTATATATACGATAAGCTATACGCTTATAGAGCGCACCTCTAGCGAGCGACTTTACGTAACGCTTATAGGCGATAAGTATAACTACTACTATCGTAGTAAGATCTTCGGGGCGCTATTAATAGTTCGTGTCTTCCGATAGTAATACGGCTAACTCCTAGATCTCCTAATACCTATTCCGACTATCTAGGCGACAGCCCTAAACGTAGGCGCTAGCTATATTAATAGCGGCTATTCTTCTTAATAGGAGTCGGGGCGAATACGGTTAGGATTAGAGCCTATAGTAAGCAAAGGGTAATAAGGCGGTAGGGCGCTTACGGTATTAGAGAGGGTTGTAGATATAAGGTAGAACGCGGAGCGAGAGCGCGTCGTTTTATCCTAAGGACTACGCGTTACTATCTACGGAGCGACGGCGAAGTAATAGCTAGCCTAGTAACCGCGTACTAAAACAAATAACCTGCCCCCCGATAAGGTTTTAGAGCTATATACGCGCTATACGCGTAAGTAACGAATAAGGAAAGCGAAGAGAAATAGGAGAGTCCTAGTTAGCGAGTATAGCGTATAGACGCGAGGAGGTAATATCGGAAATAGAGCCTATATACTATATATAACACTTAGCTAGCTAGCCTACTAACCTAATACGGCGGGATAACCCGAAAGCCCGGCCTTAGGCATCGAGACCCTAAGTACCGTAGGCGGGCCGCCTATAGGCTACGATAGTAACTAGCCTCTATACGTAAATCGGCGTCGCTTCGATACTACTACGTACGCCTAGATAAATAAGCAATTTAGCTACTAAGGACATTAGTCTAGAGAGGAGGCGCCTATAAAGATTTCGGTATCGAGCTAATAGGATCGGTCTTCCTCGCTAGGGATACGACGAGCCGAACTTTAGCTAACAGACCGAGGTCCGACGGCGGACCCCTAGTAGGCTACGTCGCTTAAGCCTATAAAGGCTACGTCGCTTACCCCTATTCGTAGGGATAAAAAAGGGCCTACGACCCTCCTCTTCCTTAGATTCTTTAGGATTATTCTAGTATTACGAATAGAGGCTATTATATTACTATATAACCTAATACTCGTTTTATATACCCTTACTTCTAACGATATCCTAATATAAGAGCTAAGTAAAAGATAAGTAAAAGATAAGTAAAAGATAAGTAAAAGATAAGTAAAAGATAAGTAAAAGATAAGTAAAAGATAAGTAAAAGATAAGTAAAAGATAAGTAAAAGATAAGTAAAAGATAAGTAAAAGATAAGTAAAAGATAAGTAAAAGATAAGTAAAAGATAAGTAAAAGATAAGTAAAAGATAACTAAAAGATAACTAAAAGATAACTAAAAGATAACTAAAAGATAACTAAAAGATAACTAAAAGATAACTAAAAGATAACTAAAAGATAACTAAAAGATAACTAAAAGATAACTAAAAGATACCTGGAGCGCAAGCGCCTAACAATAGCAAGGCCACGCTCGAGTACATTACCTACCCTGTCTCCTTTCAGACGCTCACGTGTTAGAGCCTTAGGTATGGTTTCTTGGCTTGCTAAGAATGCTCTAGCGGAGCGTCTGACGACAAATTTAGTAGGCACTGCGGATAATCTGCTAGTACAACTACTATTCGAGTAGAATCTACCAAAATATCTTTATAACGACGTATTATCTCATTTTGAAGCCGCGGACTTGGTTATAGGGATTTTAACGCTATATTGAATAACTATACTTATATAGAAAGCAGCGTAAAAGTGCTGAAACGGCGTACGGACAAAATATCGCTAAGGTCTAGCTTATCGTTTGTTCGAATAACATGTACTATAGGACGACACCAACCTCTTCCCGTACTAAACCTACTATACTGTCCTAATCGGAAAGGCCTGCTCTTTCTATCCCCGTTGCCTGTTTGTTCTCGCGACACCTCGTTGTTATTATATGCCTCGTACTATAAGCCTAGTCCAAATCGCTAAGTGAGCGGCGCTTTCGTACAATACCGCGATATTTACTATTCCAACGACGTAGATCCCTCTAGTACTACCTAATATCGAAATGTGATGCCGCTAGTGTATGCTATATACCTAGTTCTTGTATAATCTAGTCGCTTCTTGTTGAGAGCTAGCAAGATCTATAGATTCGGTGTCTTCTAGCCGTTTCTAACTATTCTAACGACGGCGCTAGTGTTGAACACCTTTAGCGACTTAGTACGCGTATAGTTAAGCAGGTTCTACGACTTAGCCTTTACTTTCTCTACTGCCTTTACTACTCTTCCGTAACCTGCTAGCCGCCCGGCGCGGCGCAAAGACCTATAGTAAACGCAGCCTTGCCGAGAAGCCTCTTTGTTGCTCGCGAACACCTTCGGCTTCTACTTTAGCTTCCGCCTTCAATATCGATCCTATTTTCAATATCTAGACTCGATACCGCATCTGTTACTAATACGCCGACAGTATAGCGACTATTAGCGAGAAGGAGCGTCGTCGTCGAGTACGAGTAGAGAAAGATACGAGAGGTGCGGAGGCATAGGAATAGGCATATATTGCTAGCGCGGATACTAGTCTAACTAAGTATACGAAGTTTAAGCCGAAGATACTAAAGGGTCGCGTCTCGATTAACCGATACGATCCTTAGTAGGATGTACCTCGTCGTCTAGAGTTACTATCCGCCTATGCGACGTTAGCAGAGTAGCAGTAGTACTTCGAGGATCGCTTAGATATAATCGAGTCGGATTATTTGCTAGAGGAAGTTTAGCGACTAGTAGGCTCGGCTATTATCTCTATTAGTATAGGATATTGCTAACGGCGCAATAGGTATAGGACGCCGCCGCATACGATAAAGCCGATTACATTATAGAAGATATTATACGCGCCGGCTTGCGTAAGGTCTTATCGATAATGCATCTAGGCAGAGTACTAGCGCTATAACTAACTCCGCTATAGGTCGACGTCCTCGAGTCCCTTATATTCGTAATATAGGACGTCTTTATAATTGCTGCTACCGGCGCTAGCAAGACTATCGTATATTAAGGATATACACTGTTAATAGGCAAGACTGTTCTCTAAGTGGTACCTTTAAACCGCATTGCTAACGAGCATAGTAACGATATAATCTAGGCTATCCGCAATCTAGGCGAGGCAGAACACGATCTAATTAAGACCTGTATTATTACTACAGATACAAAGCGTAATAATCCAAACATGTTCGCTAACCTAAAGGAGGGCAAATACTAGTATATTATCGCTAGTCTAGAACAGATAATTACGCTAGAGTTCCTCGATGTGCTTAAGGCTATCGCTCTACGTATTAGCCTATAGGTATTCGACGAAGCTTATCTCTATTATCGTTAGTTATCCTTTCGGTCGGCATACGGCGAGCTGTCGGTAGTAAACGATATCCTTAATATATATACAGTTAAGGTCGCCGCCTTAGCGACGATACCGAAGGACGTTATCTAATACCTACTCGATACTAAGGTAATGCGTCTATTAGAAAAGAAGCCTCTCTATAGCATCGTATAGCGGGATAGCGTCGATCGACTAGACTCTACGTACTATCTTAGGCCGTTGCTATAGAACGAAACAAGAAACTTCAAGTACTAGTACTTTGTCCTACGGTATACTGTCGATAAGGAAGGCTTAGCTATACTAGATCTTATTTAGAAGACTATAATCTTCGTAGATAGGCGGAACACCGTCGATAAGGTATGCGCTTTAATGCGGAGCTAGTTAGTATAGATGACTAAGGATGTTACCGATTCGGATCTAGCTTATCGGAAGTATACCTAGATAGGCATACCGATCGAAGGTAAGCGAACTATCGACGTCCGCAAGGTATGCTCCTTCTATACAGCCTATATAGCAACAGTCGACAAGGACCTCCGATATAATAAGTTTAAGAAGCTTGACTTAAAGATCTGCATCCTATTCGGAACACCTGCTACTATAATAGGTACGAATGTTCTAGATATCGATATTGTTAGACAACACGATCTTCCTATTACTAAGGACCTCCTAGATCTGTACTAGAAGCTCGGTCGAGGCTCTCGCCTTCCGGGTCGTAAGTTAAAGGCAGTATTTATGCCTCTATAGTAGTGTAACGATGCGTAGGGCAGAGTCCTAGAGAACTCTAGCCATTCCTCGATAATCCCTCGCGACCTAGCACCTATAGCAGCGGACTAGGCGGTGCCTTATTAGCAGCCACATGTATTTGCGCCAGCTCGTCTAAGCCGCCTACGTACTAATACAGTTTCTAACCCGGAAATTGAAGTAGTGCCTAGTAAAGAATAGGACAACTTCGACGAGGCCGCTTTCGATATTATAACTAAGTAGTATAGGGATAGCGAAGACACTGTTATACGGCCGCGGAACGTCTATCTAGCAACGCATTATATAGGCAGCAAATTCCACGATGCCGCCGACGATGCTATTGCTAATAATGCTAATATAGACGACTAGAAGCCGAAACAGATAGCAGGCCGCGAGAAGACAGATCCTCTTTTTATGTAATTAATTAATAGTCGGTACTATCCCGTTAAGGAGTATAGGAAATGTATACGTGCTATTAGTAACGAGTACCTTAGAGAGAGCGAGTATATATATCCTATCCTACCCGAGCGTATTGTATAAGACACCGACTCGTACTACAATATGTGTAACCTAGAGTTAGACGTAGACCTCTTCTAGAAGGATCCGCCGGCTCTGCCTAAACTAATACGCAAGCCTCGCTATAGTATGCCTAGACACTAGGCAGTTAAACGTATTAGCGCGTAGGTATCGAAGCAGGGAGAGCGGCTATTTCTAGACTAATACGGCAGCCGGATATTCGACGTTCCCTCTAATATAATTATGCCGGATGTCTAGCAGTAGCAGCTTAGTGCGGTATATCTAAATAAGAAGCAGGACTGCGGCAATATCGATAAGTCTATACTCGAGGAGCGCGTATTAGGCTTTATAGCTTAGTACAAGGCCGATAATAAGAATACTAAGGATCTTCCGTTTAAGGATATGCTTAGTATACTAAATAGCATTATCGATAGCGTCTACGATAATCGCAAGAAGTATCTCGGTCGAGGCAAAGCTAAGCGTCTAGGCAAGAAGAGCAAGAAGGCTACTACTGCGAAGGCTGCTTAAAATGCGGCTTAGATATAAGTACAAACAGCTAACGAGCGGCGCGTAGAGGTAAAGAAGGTCTAGAAGCTATCGAAATCGGGTACAACTATACTCCTAAAGGAGGATCTGCTTCGTCGAGGCGAGGTCTCTCGCAACGCAATGTCTATATTACTAGCCCGTAATGCCCCTATAATAGGATCTAACGCTAGACCTTCTAATACCGCTCCGAGCTATACTGCAGTTGCCGTACGTCTATTACGAGCAACTACATCGGATAAGCGTACTGCCAGTATTATAATAGAAGCCTAGACACTAGGTCGCCGTGCTATACCTCGTCGTAGACTATACGATAAGATACCTATACCGGGAGGTCGTCGCGCTATTAGAGTTAAGGAGGATCTAGAAGCATTCGGCCCTAAGCGAATAACTGCTATAGATACTCGTATAGCACTTCAAAGCGCAACTAGAGTATTTTCCGTAGTGCGCTCGTCTAGTCGTGCTCGTAGGCTTAGTGCTCGTGCCTTAGACATAGCTATATTTAACGCATATATCGACTAGGTTGTTGCTCGTACGAAGCAGGCTACTAGAACTTCGAACACTTACGACGACGAGGATAAGGATAAGCCATTCTTCGACGAGGACTTTAGTAATAGCGAGGAGATCTTCGATACACTAAGCAAGCGTCGTCGTTAGCTCCGTATAGGTATTGAGGGTAATGCTTAGTAGAATTATATTAGAATTAACGGGTAGCGCGAGCGATCGATATTGTATGTAATATAGCACGTATTACTATATATAATATAGTATGCGATACTGTATATAATGCTATATATAATAATAGCGGTGTTAGGCCGACAATAGGAAGTTAGGATTATTGTTAGAGACAAGTAAAGAAGCTTGTATACATTATCTAGCCTAGACAATAGCTGTTAAATGTATATTAGAGCTCTTATAGCCTTCTTCTTTCTCTTTCTTCTTCTTCTTCTTCTTCTTCTTCTTTAGCGATATTATACTATCCCTGCCTTCAATACTGCCGTCGCTATCGCTAATATGTCTAACTAAGGATTAGACGATATCGCAGACTTTGCGATAGATTTCCTTTCTTCCGAGGCGTAGGCGCCTCTATTATTATAGCAGCAGTAGCAGAGCTTCTCGGTTTAGGATATCGACGTACTAGATAAGTATACTTTCTCGATCTATATTCGTACGACATTAGCTAATGTAGCTTAGTGTCGTTAATATAGCGGCCTCTGCGCTAGTACCTCTAGCACTACCTCGCCGCTCTAGTCCGAGTACGTAGGCACGTCGATAGCAGGATCGCTACTATCGAGGCCTACCTCTTGTTACTCCGCCTCCGCCTCCGCCTCCTCTAACTTCGACTTCGACTTTAGCAACTATAGCACTACTACCGCTAGCACTACTAACCTAGGCTTAGAAGAAGAAGAAGGATAAGAAGAAGAAGGGTCCGAAAGGTCTACGTATTACGCTACGCTACCTAGAGGTCGAAAGCGTATACTATTCCGAGTCGGCAAAGTTGTAGACATAGAGCTCGAATAAGACACAGATTAGATTAACGTATATTAGTCGGATCGAGGAGACGAGCGATAGAGAGTTACGTATGCCTGCCTGCAAGCGCTATACCCGCCTAGGCTATATTTGTCGTATATATACCGATAAGGGTAAGGAGGCGTATAATAGTAGCGCTAGCAATAAGAAGTGTAGCCGCTATCGATACCGTAGAGTCGGTAACTACGAATATATAGATTCTTAAGCTGAAATAATATTGTCTCTGCCTACCTGCCTTACCTTCTATGTCTTTATATCGCTCGGTAGTATCGCTCGATAGTGTCGAATAATAGCGTATTATCCGCGCGCCTTAGCCTGCCGATCCTGTAATAGTATGCCTTTGTTCGCTCGGTCGATGCTAGCTAGTATTATCCGCGCGCCTTATTAGATAGTATTATCCGCGCGCCTTGTTCGCTAGTATTATCCGCGCGCCTTGTTCGCTAGTATTATCCGCGCGCCTTGTTCGCTAGTCGATTCTGTATAGCATAATCGATTCTGTAATTCTGTATAGCATAGCGCGCTATCGTTCCTAAATTCCGTAAGATTTAGGCGCGCGGATAATATATAGAGGGCCTCGGGGCTAGAATATTGGACTTGGTCGTTCTAATGTTAATACTAGAAAGGAGAATAAAGCGTAAACTCGAGGAAGCGACTACGATACCGAGTCCCGCCAAGCCCCGGATTTAGTATAGCAAACTGCTTAATTAGTAGGATTAAATATCGCAGCTGCTTCCTTCCGTATATTACATTACTCTTTTATAATAGTACACACTACACTACACTACACTAGTACAGCAGCACAGCAGCACAATACAGTATAGTACAGCATAGTACGAGATACGTCTATTAAGGGCATTTCTAGCAAAGCGCGCTAGCAAAAGTGTCTAATACGATAACGACGGCCGCCTTAGGTACGAATAGCCGCCTCCGAAGTCGAGAAGCTAACACTACTAATACTAGCGATACTAATACTAGCGATACTAACACTATACTTATTGCACCGCAGCCATTAGTACTACAATATATACGGTAAGGATAGATACGCGAGGCGATAATATACATCGAGCGCTCGTAAAAGCACTCTTCGAGAAGCTACGACAGCCCTCTTACGTTAACGCCCTCCTTTACTCAAATCCTACAGTTACGATCTATTAGAAGGACTAGCTGCTATACAAGACAGTACGGATAAGTGCAGTTGCGTCTAGGGATCTGTTTAACTAGCGGCACTAAGCGGCTATAGAAGCACACGCCCCGAAGCATACTAGAATTATATATAGCCTATATGCTACGGGTACGCGTAACGAGTACGCGCATACGCAGCAATTAGCGCATTCTATTACTAACTATAGTACGTATAACCTTTTAAAGGGACAAGGTGTATAGGAAGGGACTTATTAAGCGAAACGACGACAGCTTATTCGCTAAAGCGACACTTATTAGTTCCTAGACAACAATAGAGTGTAACCGCGCCCTTAGTATCTCTAAGAGATACTACGGAAAAGGTTGTCGAGCGCGTTGCAGTCGTATAGCAATATTAATACGCTTGCTAGGAAGGAGGCGCACTGCAGTCGGATAGCAGTCTTAATACGCTTGCTAGGAAGGAGGCGCACTACAGTCGGATAACAGTCTTAATACGCAAAGGGCTGCAGTCGTGTAGCAGTAAAGACTAAGCGCCTTCGGGCTTGAGTACTCGAACGATACAATAGAGGCCCTTACGTAACGACTAAGGTTATTATACTAATAATCCTAACGAAGGCGTTACGCCGACTTAACTAGATGCGTTCTCGAGAGCTATTATTCTATAAAGAATCCAAACGTGAGAAGCCTATAGCAATGCTACGAGCCTATCCACTTAGTAGGAGAGCGCCTCGGATCGCTACTTTGTCGGTATACCTCGCTAAAGAGTTTCTACCGATAAAGTCAAACCCTTAGCTACTTTATAGGTGTACCTTACTAAAGAGTTTTTACCTCCGCTAATCTATCTAAGACCTCTATAGTTTGCACTAAGACTGCGATAATCTAACAATAACTATACTCTTTCGGTTGAATGCGTAGTCGGCGCCCGCTAAAGCTATAGAAAACAACCTACTCGCTAGGAGAGTCGCCTTCGTAACGTCTTGCGTCGGCAAAGCCTATCGGAGACTAAAAGGACTAAACAAACCTACCTGTCGAGGAACCTTAACTAACTCAAGCGGTTCTATCGGTAGCAAGCCGTAGGACTAGTTAGGAGATAGTGTTAATCGCTATAGAGCTACCTATATACGATAAAGAGGTATCGACACTGTTGTATACGCCGATAGCTAGTGTATTGCTAGGGGTGTTAGTGTGTTAGTATGTGTATAGGAGAAGAAGTTGAGATTAGAAAGCGGAGGTCTATATACGCCGCGCAGGTAAGGTTTGCCTCTACTAATAGCAACACGACAATAGCAAGGCAACAATAACGGCTATACATTACTATACCTTTAAGGCAATAGCCGCCTATTGCTAGTTCAGTGCCTAAGGCTAGACCGACTAGCGACTAGAGGCTAACAGCCTACCTATATATTAAGTAACAGAAAGAGACGAGAACTGAATAACGGAACTAGTAGGTTGGATTGCATATACCTAACACCGAATATGCCGAATACAAAAGCTACTTCTATTCAATCGATCCTTAACCGCTATAACTACTACCCTAGTCTAGTGCTATCTATATTACTGCATAGTATTAGCCCCTACGGATATTAAAAGGACTATGCCTAAAGGAATCCTATGCGGCGCGATTAATAGCATTATCGAGGCTTATACTAGGATCCTAGAAAACCGAGAGGTCTGTACGGCTACTAGTCAAATCTATTACCTCTATATCGCGATCGATATAATAATATCCTTCGGCATTAACGTATAGCTAGAATGTAGGACCGACAATATTAGCCGCCGCTACTAGGAATCTATCGCTACGATTAGCTCCGCCGTTGATCCGCTCTCGTATATCTGCTCTATCGATATTGTTTAGGCTATTAATCGCGTCGTTATCCTCGCCTGTCCGAGTAATTCTAATAGTTAACAGCTGGTAACACTCATTTATTTAGTTAACAGCACCGAGAATAAGGTCTTTGCCTATAGTAAGGATGTTATCGGAGAGACTAAACTTACGACCTTCGACCGGCAATCTAGGCTTAGCTAGGCCTTAGTCGACTAACTTAGATACGTACGTAAAGATAGAGTTCGCGAGCTTCTTCTAGGTATAGTAGGTCGTAATTTCCGGGCCTATAGCCTCGAACATCTCCTTAACCGTATATGCGGCGGTGCGGTTCTAGGACACGAGCTCTATAGTTGTAGCTAGGTTATAGGTTGAGTTACTATAGGCCTTAATATCGAGGGCAAGCTCCTTATTAAGTAGTTCCTATATCTCATCTACACTAACACCCCGACTATTGCCTAGATCGACGACTATCGAAGCTAGCACTGCCTTAATAAGTAGCTCCTTCGCTGCCTTACTATGTAAGAGCTAGTAGAGGTAGACTATCTCTCGACTATAGTTCTATTACTTAGCACCGAGGAAGAACACGACGAGATGACTAATTATGCGATTCAGCTACCCGACATCTATCTTACGAATAGCCTTATAAACGATTAAGGTTAGCTCGATCTCCTAGACAAGACGCGCTATAGTAGTGAAGGCTAGGTCTTTAATATTACCCTCCTCGTCCTTATCGCTATCCTAGGCTGCCTTAGTAAATAAGGACTTATAAATGGACTCGACAATCTTAATATATTCGATTAGCTCTATATGCACGATAACAGCCTTAACGACATCCTTGCGACTACTAGCGAGTAGATCGGCAGGTTTGCTAGCCTAGTCTTTAGCACCTTTAGTACCTTTAGCACCTTTAGCACCTTTAGCACCTTTAGCACCTTTAGCATTTCTAGGTGCTTCCGAAGTAGCCGTAGCGTTAGAGTTCTTGCTAGCTATATATGCCAACACGACTAGATTAGTTAGCTTGCTAGTACGGTCGATCTAGCTACGCGCGCGGAGTTTGGCGATAAATACCGTAACGATGCGAGTGTCGTAGGCGCTAGTCATTACCTGCCGGTTGATGTAGTGCTGTAGCTTGTTAGTTACACGCGGGATGCCTAGGTTGTGTCTATCTTTCTAGATATTGTAAGCAAGAGGCTTACCCTTACTATTCTTGTCGAAATAGGTATAAAGTAGTGTATATCTAATGTTCATTTTAGTGTAGAATATAGCCGGTATAACGACGATAAACTCCTTCCGGTTATACGCGCGGGTGCTCTTAATGCTTTCTTACTTAACACTCCGATTGCGTGCTACTGTTATCTAATTACTAATAACGAGGATGAGCGCCTGTTTCTAATATTCCTCGTTGTCCGGGTCTAGCTTAAGGAACTCTTAGAAGATATCGTTATAGACTTTATATATCTCCTAGATCGAGGCTTTATCGTATCTAGATACCGGTAGCATAACGATTTCTATCTTGCCTTTAGTCTTAATATTAATCGCCCGCTATAGGAAGCGCTATTATAGACTGCCTCTACGAACGAGCTTAAGCAATCGCTTAGTCTCCTTCTCCTCTAGTGGCTCTAGCTCTAGCTCTAGCTCCGGCTCCGGCTCCGGCTCCTATCGAGGAGTTTGCCGGCTGCTGCGTCTTATACCCGTACGCTAAGGTGTCTGTGTCTTCTTCTTCTTTTTCTTCTTAGCCTGCTCTGCGTCGGGGAAGTTAAACTCCTTAAAGCACTCCTAGATACTCGGAAACACCTTACTAAGTGCCTAGTCGATAAGATAGCAAGAGGTAGACTTCTTATATAGATTATTAGATACATCGCGAATAATCTGTCGTGCGTTTAGCTTCTTAGAATAGTCTAGCATATCCCGAGTTAGACTACCTTCGGGGATCTCTAGATAGAATACGAGATAAGAGGTCGTCTAATTCTCCTACTTAGTATTGCTTCTATAGGTCTGAGTGCTACGAACATTCGTTCGGTTGTAGTAATTATCGTATACAAGCACCTAGCGGCGATTAGTCTTAACCTTCTTAACGATGTATATACGATAAGCCCGAGCTGTCTTCCGCGATAGACGCTATAGCGTACGGAAAGATAGACAGATACCTATTACGCTTAGTATATTAACGACACGAGCCTTAACACTGCTAGTATAGAGGTACAAGCCGAACTTCTTGCTAAACTAGGCTGACTTCTTAAGAGCAATAGACCGGGTAGCGATGTAGGTTATAGTTATAATACGCTTCTAGATCCGGTTATGCTTGTCGCTAATAATGTCCTCCTAAGCCTAAGCATTATTATCTCTATCGCTAGCCGTACTAGAACGACCCGCCTCTACCTCTGCCTCTATATCGAGACCGGCCTTGATCTTCTTTATGCTATATACCTAGTTAGGTAGAAGAGACCGCAGAAGCCGATACTAAGTTGGTGTAGTGTCTTTAATAAGCTAGTCCATTTCTTCGAGAAGAGTAACGTCCTCCTAGGCTTCTAGTTCTTCGGACATATTCTCTAGATTGTACTTATTAAAGAACTTCTTACTAACAAGTCGCTTCAGCTCTATACGTAGGACCTTAGTGCTTATAAGACCTTCTTATAGCAGGCCCTTCTTAATTAACTTAGTGACCTTTAGCCGATAATCTCGTATGCCTACGACACCGACATACATCGAAACAAGCTTAGCTATTAATGTGTATTCGTCGCGTAGCATCTATATAATAATCTTGAACTTCTCTTAATCATTGCGGCGAGCCTTACGCTACTTCTTATGCGAATTCGGACCTTTCTTCCTACCGCGAGTCTTACTATGCTTGCTATAACCTAGTCGCTGCGGCTCTTCTTCTTCCTCGTCCGACTCGATATCGTCCTAGTTATCGCTATCCGCCGCTAGGTCGTAATCGGCCGAGAAACTAGTATTCTGCTCGGCCTTAAGCTTATCCTTACTAAGCTTATTATCCTACTCTTAGGCCTCTAAATCGTACTTGTCCTTATTAGTCTTACTGTCGTCGTCGTCGTCGAGCTCGATCGGATCTAAGCGCTAAATAGGTAGTATATTGCGTAGACGAAGGCGATTACGAGTACGTACTGCCTACTTAATCTCTTGTTCTCGTACCTTCTAACGAGCGCGCTGCTAGCGGCGGAGCTCGGTCTTACGGTTGCTAATCTCTTGCTTATACTAATTCGGAAGGGCGCCGCCTATATCGCTCGATATATTGTTAAGTAGGCTAGCATCGCTAGTGCCGCCTATAGCTATGTCTATAGCGGCGGTGTTCGCAGTATCGAGTCGGTTAGTCTTATATAGCAGAACGAGGAATAGGAGATCAACTTCGGCTATAGTGTAGAAGACTTCGAGGTATAGAAATAGAGATAGAAGGGCGGTGTTAGGTACAGCGTTTTGAACGCGTCGCGTTGTATATAAAAGCGTACGGACACGGAACCTGTATTCGCCGTATATTAATACCCGTACCGCTTCTTTAATTTTAGTCGGACCTAGAACCTTCCTTAGTCGAATATATATATACACAAACAATATATACGTATACATATAACGCGATAGTAGCCTGTCTTTAAGATCGACTCGATATCTACCTTTTCAACCTCTAGACTAGCTATCTTTAAGCGAGCTTCTACTCCGAGTCTCGCGACTATAAACACTAATACAATCACCTTCGAATACAGTACCTCTAATATCGACCGCGATAGTATCTATTAGTATATTATTAATAGTCCTAAGAAGAACTTAGTCGCTGCCTTCTAGCGCGAGCTAGATTAGCTTCGTCCGAGGCGTAATTGATATCGATAAGTAGTATAACAACGTAGTACGATATATACTTCAAACCGGCATAGATAGATAGCGCCGACTCAGAATTGTACTCCTGTTATATATAGAGGTATTTAATAGCGTTAGCGTTGTAAGCGACTAGTCTGTATAGGATAGGTATATATACTAAGAAGCCGGCTTTAAGCTGTTTAAGTAGCTTTAGCGTATTCGCAATATCTTAACACTACTACACCGGACACTTCCGGTGTTACTATTATTTATACTTAGAATTGGCCGCTCTTTTAGATAATGTATGTTTTATAGGAAAATACTACAAAGCGACAATTAACTATTTTAGCCTAGTTGGAAGGGCTTTACTACTTGTTTAATACTTTAGTACAACTACACTTTCTAATAATTGTCGCTATATTAAAGATGCTTAGAATTGCACGCTCTATATAGTAATACAGGTGTCAATGTTATGCGACAAAGTGCGATATACGGCATATAGCAGATCCAGCCTCTAGCGGCTAGCTATAGCTAACCGGCTTAGGGAGAAACGCAGTTGTACTATACTACAACGTCGTATACATATAATATTAGTATGTATCGTCTTCCCTTTACACGCGCTATCGAATGCACCATTCAGATTAATGTATTTCGCCAAATGCTGAAAGTTTCTATACAGTTAGCTAGAAATCTGCACTTTTAGTGGATTTGGCTTTAGACCCTCGCAAGCGAGGGCGGCAAGCCGGAAGCGGGAGGGTCTGTGCGGAGACAGCACCTGCCATCGCGATTCCAATCCTTAAGAAGCCATTCAAATCCGTCGGGCCCACGCCATCTGCTTCATGACCGAAACAGTAGCCAGCAGGCGGAGCGCAGACCTTTTCCTCCTTCGCAAGTGCAATTGCGAACGGCGACAGTCCTCTTGATATTCCTCTTCGAGTCGATGCGGAGCGCGTGGTGTGGCGGTCTTAGTAGAACACCATCGATTAAAGTGGTCGAGAATACTGAGTCAGATTGGATCAGAACTGAACTGAACGGGATGCGGTGGCCGAGCGAGTAGCCTTACATTCGATGTATGACAAGCGGTACATAGTAATTTCAGCCATCATCATACAACTCCTCTTCAGCCTCTACCTCCTCTGCCTTCTTCGGCGGCGCCTTCGAAATCTGCTTACGATACAACGCAGCCAAGAACTCATTCGTGCTAGCTTCATCAATCGACTTATCACCACGAACTTTCAAGAACCGTGGGAATCGCATTGAAAGTCCTCTTTCCTCATTAACAAGTCCGAGAGCAGCAGTATACGTCGGCGAAAGCGTGATGTCCGCAAAGATCATCTCCCACACCTCCTGCGGCTCGAACCAGACGTCTGGTGTGCCGGCATATTCGACATAGCTGGGTCGCTCCGAGAGAGTGTTCTTTCCGACTAGGACACCGTCCTCGTCTTCGAAGTCGGGATCGTATCTCGCTCGATTCGCTTTGTAGAAAGCATCTGTAAAGCCGCTGATGCATTTGGTTACTACTTCGAGCGTGCCGTTCTCGGGATTTCTGCATGCGAGGAGGATTGGCGACCACCAGGCGTTCTTTCGGCCTTGACCGTGCCAAGCTCCGACTGGTATTAAGTCTATGGTGTCGGTCTGAGTATTGTAGTCCTTCTTCACTTTGAGCCAAGAATCCAGCCTCTTGTCGGGTTCATACGTCGAGAGCAGTGCCTTTCTCCGCCCTCCTTTCTTCTCTTCAGCCGCATCGTCACCAATCGTATCTTTTGAGGTGCTGATGGACTTCTTAGACTTCTTGTCCTTCTTGCCCTTCACCGGCGCAGATTCTGGTTTCGCCGGAACATCAACATGCATCTCAGTTTGAAGATCAGGGTTCGGCAGGTTGTCAAGCACCTTCACCATGATGCCCTCACATTTGATGTCAATCGCCTGCTTGAAGAAATCGCTCACGGCCTCGCCATCTTCGGAAGTCGCATCCATGCTTTTGACCCAGGTAAAATGGTTGGGGATCTCCACAAATAGGCTTCGAAGTAGACTTCTTCGTTCTCGGAATGGTCGGTCCAAAAGCTCTTCGCCGTTCAGGTACATGAGATCGAAAGCGAAAAGACAGACGTCTACGGTGACACTCTGGATCACTACGTCCTTGCGTGCACGATTCGCTAAGATCTGGAACGGCTTGAGATCGCCAGTCTCCCGATCGACTGCCACAACTTCGCCTTCGAGGATGAAACTACTCACACTCTCTCCACGAATCTTCGGCACCAGCGCAACCAAGTCGGGATATTTTTCCGTCATCACCTCCAGATGCCGCGAGAAGATGGTGACTTTCCCATTGGCGTCGCAATGGACTTGCGCCCGTTGACCATCGTACTTGAACTCGCAGCTGAAGTCTCGCCCTTGTAGTCTGGTTAACATCTCTCCCAGGTCGCGAGTTATGCCTCCCAACATGGGTCGTAGAGGGATGTGCATTGCCAAGCCGCATCGTACGAGCAGCTCCTGGTCGATGCCTACTTCGAGCAATGTCGGTACCAGGTCGTTGTAATTTGGTCTTCTCGCAAAGCAAGCTTTGACGAGCTCCTCTGCAGGCGACCAGACTTCTGCCAGCTCCTGCTTGCTGAGCTTCCGCAGGTCTACCGCAGCCTTGGTCGCATAATCGGCACTTGGCGGCTTCGATAGGAGGAAAGCTCTTGACAATGCAATAAGCATCGTCGTCTTCACTGCTCCAATGCGCAGATGCTGCACCAGTGTCCGCACGATGTATCTGCTTTCTTCGGCACCTCTTGCATCTTGCACCAATCGTTCGACAATCCTCTGCTTGACTTCTTGACTGCCGTTCCCCTTGGCATCTGCAATTTTGCGCAAGCTGTCGTACACGCCTTTGATGGTCAGCGGTTTCGGCTTCCGTAGCGTGAAGGACTGTTTCTTCTTGGCCTCGAAAGCGACGTCGCCCGCATCGCCGTGCTTGTTATATAGTGTCTTGAGGCTTGAATTGTCTAGCCCGCATACTTTCTTCAAAGCTTTCGAGATTGCTGAACCACCGAGCCCAAGCTCAATATCGACATATGGCGGGGCGATCGAGTTTGTCGCAAGCCAGACTGCAGGCAATAACGAATCTGGATCTCCCTCAATCAGCGTGCGTAGTAGATTGACGAGAGTGTCGACAATCTTGATGCGAGATTGCGTGCTGTTGACCAACACAAAGCAATGCGTGAGCAGCGCATAGGTAGAATTGCCAGCCTCTGGTGCCCATTGCTTCTTGAGGTCCGGTATATACGTCTGCGGGTCGAAAGTGAGCGGCGATTCGTCGAATGGGATATCGTGCGAGACAGTGTCTTCTTCGGCTGTGGCCGACTGCAACGAGAGAGTGTTCTTCTTGCCGAGAGCCGCAAGAGCATTCGAAGTGATATCGTGCGGCGGAGAGGCATCTCTCAGAGTCACTGGCTCGACTGTGGTGGTTCCGTCCTCTCGCTTATTGGCAGTGCCGCGATTTTGTTGGCCTCGTCGCTCTTCTTCATCCCACTGAGCCTGAAGTGTCCGCGCCAGTGCTTCATCAGTCAATCCTTCTCCGGGCTCTTTCACATGCTTCTTCTCGTTATTCACATGATTCGTAGTGCCATTCGGCTTGGCAACCTCCCTCTCCCTCTCCCTCTCCCTCTCCCTCTCCCGTTGCTTGCCGAAGAAGAAGTCCAAGCTTTTCACAGGCTGAGCTGGCGATTGATGATCATTCTTCTTGCGCCGCTTGTTCGGCGTGCTCATCGTGGCTTCACATGTTGATGCCTTTTCCCGAGCTGCACGCGGCGGAAGACGCGCTGGGCAAATCAATGCTGTCATGCTCAGGTAACGTGCGGAGGAGCTATTGACCCTTTGGTATGTATGGGCCTCCGTACTGAAGCCCATACATACCAAAGGGTCAGTGGCTAATTCTTCGCCGCCTCACCACCAAATTCTTTATGTTTTGACCTTCTACGACGACTCGCGCTACAGAGACTTGCATAATGCCTCCGCGTATTGATCTGTCGCCATGGAGGGCGTGGATAACCTCTCAAGTCATTAGCGGCACTACACGTGAAGCAATCGTACAGCACCTTACACAGGAGACCGGTCATCAGATATCTCTAAATACGCTCAAACGAAGACTTAAAGAGTGGAATATTGACTATGGCCATCATGCTCACTATCACCGAGTCAACGATGTCGAGGCACTAAAGATCCGAGTCGCATACACCTTCCACGCTCTACGCTTAACTGATAAAGAGGCGGTACAAGTACTACAGGCAGATGGATTTGATATTAGCCAGCGGAGATATCAACGTATACGTCAAGAGCTTGGATTAAAGAAGTCAATCTCGCCACCAAACAGGTATACAGAAGCGGAAGAGCAGATAGCAGAGGTGCTACAGGAAGAGCCCGAGGAGTCTCAGGTCGGCGGCGCCCGTGACTTGGCATTTGGAAGAACTTCAGCTGCAGCTCCATACTTTCAAGCTGACGAGCAATGGTCAACCCAGTATATCACGTTTGGCTCTACCGAGAATGTCTAAATTCTTGACATCGCTCCTTGGCATGCCGCTGAGATAGGCAAGATGAGAGAGACACGAGACCGATGAGCTGCACCTGGTCACCGCAACCGATGAGACGACCATGTACGCCATACTCTCCTATCGATACTACGCCGACGAATATGGTAAATGGAATAGATGTGCGGCACAACAGCGCATGGGCCAGAATACAATGTGTCAGAAAACAGGCTGTTCGAGATGGGCTGGAGTATGCCTGGTCTGACACCTGTCGCATCGACAAGAGTAGCAGCCAGGAGCTCACTGGGTCCATCAACTCCATGTGTCGTTGGTACTGGAACTCTCAGTGCTGCTGTGTATATCTTCACGACATGCCCGATCTAGTCTCCACAGCCAGAGCTTTGACACTTCAGCCAGAGATTCATGTTGCAGACCAGGTGCACAATGGCCGAGAGTCCTCCTCTGCTGGCAACTCCCTCCAAAACTCGGGCGGCATTCCAGACAGCGCCTCAGAATGTGACATCGGCACGCTTTCAATTCCCCTGGCTCCCGTCGTCACTGCGCCTCCGCCAAACGCCTCCGCCAAACGCCTCCCGCGAAGATGAAGTATGTAATGCATTTGGGCGCTGCGACTCGGTCATTCATCGATGGACATGGCAAGAGATGATCACGGCACCAGTGGTGAAGTACTACACCCAGTCATCGGTCTTCTTCTTGACACTGCTCGATATCGCTGAGCGGGGTTCAGACATCACGGGTATGCACCATGAAGCATTGGTCAATCGCGACCTCGGCTCCAGTGAGCTCCACTGAACAGCCCAGAGCCATGCCCATCACTTCGCAGACAGCAGCACGATCGCGAGTACTGTGCTTCGTACGCAGCGTTGGACGCGCAACATGCGCAATGAGAGACAAGGAAATAGCACGAAAGAAGACAAGATGCATTGACTGCTACAAGTCACCTCCGTCCTTTGGTTTCTTCCATTTTGGATTTGCTCGCGACTCGGCGTAGTCTTTGATCGCATCCCAGTCCTTACACTGATGTGTGGTACCAAGGCCACTGGTCCCGATGAGGACCAGATCTCTGCCTTCGGCAATTGAGTATTCGTCTGCACCTTCAAGAGCAGTGTCTCCGCAGCACATGATTGCCTGTCGAAGGTAATCGAAGCCTGCGTCGGTTAGCAAGTAGATGAATCCACGACGAGGGGACGCATACAGTGCATGATGTGCGCATTGCTTGTCTCGTGTGAGTGCGCCTTGCGCTTTTGGTGATGAGAGTGCTGGTTCATCAAAGTTGGGTTCAGGTACTCATGCAAGATCATTTCCTTCGGGGACTATCAGCATTGTGCGTGAATGAGCGGTGCGTTGACTTACAAGACAATGAATCTGATGAAAAGCGCTGATTGAATAGTAGTAGTCCGGCGGAGCAAGACCATAGTACTGCAAAGGCGGTGGCAGAGTATACTTTTCAGGCTCGTGGACAGGGACAAAGCCAAAGCCACCTGTTCAAGACGGGGTTAGTAAACTGATGCAGCATAGTATCGTCTAATACGCACGAGCCTGAAGCGTCGCCCACTTGTCTAGAACCTTTTGTTTCTGGTCCTCAGTCATATTCTCTACATCTTCGGTTGGGCCGTATGCTGAGTCATTCCAGAATACTCGCGGATGCGTTGAGACTGGACATCTTGGTCAGCAGCAACTATGATCGATCTGGAGTCGGAAACATACAGCGCGGCACTAATCCGTTCACCTCTTCTGCGACGCCAACGTGGTTTGTGCGAAAGAGCGACGCAATTGATGCATTTTGGCCCAGCTGTTGAACGAGGAGCCAGACCGAAAGTGGCAACAAGAGTAGTGAGGATCCAATAAGGACAGTCGTCGCAACTGGCCGACCACTGAGTGATTTGAACAACATCTTCTTCGTTAGGGCGTGCAAAGGTGACAGATCTGGACGTCAGCGAAGGTCTCGCAAGAAACACTCAAAGGCAACAGGACTTGCGACTCAATTGCCGTCACCATGTGACTCGATCTTCACATGCTAGATCGGCGCCGGCGCCATCACGAGGCGTACCCGAGACATTGCTTCTGGAGGATGTCAAGTGGCCAAAATGCCTCGTTGAGACGGGCCTTCTACCATGCCTTCGGGGCATATGAGGTTGCCATAATCCCTCATTGAGACGGGGCATCTACCATGCCTTCGCATCGATGATACCGGCGAGATCGAGTATCGACAGTTTGCTGACTGCATGGCCGGAGTTCTGGCGCAAGCGGTGTGAGAGCTGACAGGCAGTAATACTGCCCGACTTGATGGAATTGTCGATAGCTTGCAGCGGCCCAGATTCGCGACAGTCTCGCTAACGCAGAAGATCAGCTGTAGTACGATGGGGGTGAAGACGCATATGCACCTAGGCGATTTCCTCCGCACTGGCGCCGGCATATGTACTACCGAAGTTGCCACGGGCGACCTCACGGTATATCATACCACGAAGGATCGACTACATCTTGTGAAACCATCGTCTCATCAGCTTCCTCGACATCGAAACCGGCAAGACCATCACGCCTCATATCCAACAACATGAAGTTCCAAACTACCCTCGCCATTCTCGGCCTCGTTGGCGCGAGCGTCGTTGGTGCTGCACCAGTTGAGGAGCGCGACGCTCACAACGCTGAATACAAAAAGGTCATTGGCAAGCGCCAGTTCTATCCAGTGTTCGTCAACATGACACGAGAGCCTAGCGCTTCGACTTCTCGCTGACCTGATTGATGATTAGGTACGGAGTTGACGAGGGAGAGAGCGACAAAGTGGACAAGCGCCAATTCTACCCAGTGTACGAAGTCACTCTCTATTGACCCGATGATTCAAGCACTAACCTCACTACTCTCGTAGCTACGGAGTCGATGAGAACGACAAGGTCAAGCGCCAGTTCTACCCGGTGTGAGTGGACAGCTCGAGCCCAATTCAAGTTGTAAGCGCGCTAATCTTGCTGGTCACAATAGTTACGGCGTGGACGAGAATGACAAGGTCAAGCGCCAGTTCTACCCAGTGTAAGTTGACAGCGCGAGCCGAATTCCGGTCGAAAGCGCTAATCTTGCGGGTCACAACAGCTACGGCGTGGACGAGAACGACAAGGTCAAGCGCCAGTTCTATCCAGTGTAAGTTGTCAGCGCGAGCCGAATTCCGGTCGAAAGCGCTAATCTTGCGGGTCACAACAGCTACGGCGTAGACGAGAACGACAAGGTCAAGCGCCAGTTCTATCCAGTGTGAGTGGTGGGTACCGCCCGGAGAAGAAACGGAAGCTCACGCCGACGCAGATATGGTGTCGATGAGAACGACAAGGTGGAGAAGCGCCAGTTCTATCCGGTGTAGGTGGTAGGTATTTTCCGGAGAAGAAACGAAAGCTTACGCCGACGCAGATATGGTGTCGATGAGAACGATAAGGTGGAGAAGCGCCAGTTCTACCCAGTGTGAGTATGAGCTCTGTCAGCAGTAGCTATCTCTATGGCTGACTAGTTTGGGGCAACAGATATGGCGTCGATGAGAACGACAAGGTAGAGAAGCGCCAGTTCTACCCGGTAAGTCAAACACCGAAATGTCCTGTATGGGCTTTTTCTGCTAACAGTCATTTCAAGGTCTATGGCGTTGATGAGAACGACAAGGTGGAGAAGCGCCAGTTCTACCCGGTCAGTCAAACACCGAAGCGTCCTACATAGGTCCTTTTCTAACAATCATTTCAAGGTCTACGGCGTTGACGAGGAAACGGGCGCTGAGAACTAGGTGGTAAATCCATTGATCTCACCCGCAGGCTCGTTGTCGGTAGTGAGCCAGACGTGTTGGTTGTAATGCGCTATCGCAGGCACTAGCTAGCATAACCGTCGTTGTATGCAATACGTCGCGCTATTCAACAATTGCAGGCGGTCTAGTGGTTCTACTCTAGGGTAGATTGAAATACTAGTTGCCCGGGACTTCTTCGGCTTGTTTGTACCATCAAGAATCGCCGCATTTATTTTTCACATCTTGCCTTCGAAGGACACAAGCGTAGACCCGGCCAAGATCGATATCGAATGTTGGTTTCTTTGTCTTCAAATACATAGCGCGACTTGCAGCAATTTTTTACTATGTGAACACGCACCGATTCCAACCAATTTCTTCAATCACGTCGGTCACGCTAGCAAGGGGTTCTCTTGTCAGTATGTCGTTTTCCTCCTCCTCGAACAAAGACTCGATGAGTTTCGCCGAAGCTAGCAAACGCTCATATATTGTTCGCGTGACGTTCGAAAAGGAAGAAGTGATCGGCGTGAAGTCGCAATGTACATTTAGTTCACTCTATATCCCTGTCTCGGGACGGCAACTCGCGCCTCTACATTCAGCAACGTAGATGACGATTCACTAGCAAGGGTAATAATAATAAGGTAAGGTTTGTGGTTGTTGGCGGCTCCGCGTGTCTATAGTGTAGAAGCGAAGATTCTACCTTATACCGCCTTGATAGGTCGCCCCCGTCCCGCTTCGATCGTAGCGAGCGAGATACTCTTACTCGGTATACAAATATCGCGTTTGTTCGCTAGCGCCATCGTTGTCGTCGTAGCAGTGTCGTTATTAGAAAGAGGTGAGAGCTTTGCCTATAGAAAGCTGTCTTCGGAGCCCGAGTTTTACCCTCCTACTAGTTGGTATAGACTGCAGCTAAGCAGATCTCTAGCTTTCTAGAATCCGGGGAGTTACAAGGTAGCAACTCAACACATTCAGCCATGTGATGACGCGACTCGCGAGCAACGGCATGCGGCAAATACATGCCTAGCGTGATTAGCGCCAAGCACGATCCGAGGATTATTCGCGGGTGAATAGCTCCTGTGGAGCATGCAAGTCTGGAAACCTCGAACGTCTCGTCACATGGTCCGATCGTCGACGGAGAATAGGAGATGCTGTCAGTTTTCGTGAAGGACGAAAATCTGTTAGTCCCTTTACCCAGTTCTTGTTGAAGATGTTCACTTCACACTCGTACTCATCGCTGCCAGAAGCTGTACGAAATGACAGCCAAGAAACACTCTTGGAGAAAGCTCGTGACGGTTATGAGTCCTTACAGCCCAAGACGAGGAGCTGGTCGATGATATCAAGAGTCACTATCATCCTCCAGTCAATCCTCATCGTCATCTTGATCGCAGCTGTCGTGCTGCTGACGAGACCAGATGACTTCCGTCCAAGGAACTTCTCGACAGATTTCGGTAACGTCCATTTCGTCGACCGTAAGGCTGATTTCTTTCTTATTTACTGATTCATCAACAAGGAAATCTCGGCGACCTGATTCCATACACCCAACGAACCTTTGTCAACCCCATCTATCCCAAGCCAGACCTCTCTGCCTTAGAAATCCAATGGGAAGAAGATGCCCCTCGATTCGTAGGCACGCCTGGTCCTGAGATCGACGACAACTGGGATGAATTATTGTCAGGTAGGTAAAGTGGGAAATTTCCAACTTTTGTTGAGCCCTAGCTAAATCAGCGCTGCCTCGCAGTGACAACCTTCAATCTCTCCGGTCCAGTGGCAGTACCAGCGCACGGCCACACTCACGCTTTCGAAGACGGCAACTATGTCATGGGTCTAGAAGTATACCACGCTTTACACTGCGTAAATGCGATCCGGATGTACATATTTCCAGACAATTACGAGTTCCGGGAGAAGAAGAGCGAGACCGAATTGCATAAGCGTAGGTTCTCCCACCTCCGAGGCTCTGATACATTTCTGACGCAGCATAGATCACTGTATCGACTATCTGCGTCAATACGTCCAGTGCAACGCGGATCTGACGCCCATGTACGCCGAATGGTTGGGAGCGTATCGATTGGTCTTGAAACCTTATGCGACGCATACCTGTAGAGATTTCTCGAGGATACGGGATTGGATTGAAGAGAATGTGCAAGAAGGTCAGCGGAGTGGTGAAGTGCTGCGATGAGCAAAGTTCGATGAGATGAGAAAATCACAACCAACAAGAACCGAGAAATTTTGGTCTTCCATCATCATCTCCGGCGCACCTTAAGACGCAAAATTCGGCTCTCTTCTCCCAATTCCCACCACTCTCTTCCTTTGCCACTGGATTTTCAAAAACCTTCCACCAAAGTCCTCATACCTCTCCAAAGCAGCATTGTTCCCGACGGTCACCGAAAGAGCTCGATCGCATAGCCCCTGTCCTCCTGGTTGAAGCAGCATATTGGCGATCCCACTAAACCTTGTCATCGACACCCAGACCGCAGCGGACATATGCTTGTCATCAAACACGTCGCAAAGACGCCATCTGCCCGGACAGTAGTCACACGATCGTCCAATGCCAAGCTATCTCGCAGTCGTGCATTTGAGGCCGTGGTTCGCGAGAACACATTGTGGAGCCTGGTACAAAGGAGCCAGGATCTCCCGTGTCTCAGGAGATCGAAGCTCTAGTAGCTGTAGCTTTGCCAGTAACAAGTGAGAACGATCTCCGTATAGCACCGACAATTGGTGCCCCTCATCAAGGCAATGGTGCGGTGTAGTGAGAACAAGGTTGGCGGCAGTAGACGGCAATCTAAACCTTGTTCGGGAAGAAGAACTCTCTCTTTTGGACGGAGCTCCATACATACCAAGAAGCCAAACCACGGTTGGCTTCACTTAAGGCTATTGTTGCTTCCTATTATTGTCGCGCCTTCCTTACGCGCAACTTCACCGCGCAAACCTTACCGTACTCGCTATTCCTTCGCGCCTCGACTCGCTATATTCTTCTTCGTCTTCTACCTTTAGCGATAGCGATAGCGATAGCAGCGTTACTACTACTACTACCGTTTCGAGCTATAACTAGTATTTCGCGCGACCTTATTATTATAGCTACTTTAGGTGCTTTAGCGCCCGACTTAGTGCCTACCTTACTAGTAGGAGTACCGTATTTATCGTAAGCTATAAGGCGTATCGCTATAGACTCGCTACTAACTCGCTCTAGACTTCGACGTCCTACGACTACAAACACGAAAGATTTCTAGTACTATAGCGAGCAGACATAGTAGGACCTTATCGACGATACTACAAATCCGTAAAAGAAGAAGGTAGCTTTAAACAGAATGCGTAAATACTTAGCTGCTAGTATAATTATAGAGACTAAGCAAGGAAAGCTAGCACTATCGCTATATTACTTCTACACTCGCTACGATAACGGCTATAAGTATCGCGTACTAGATGCTAAAGGAGAGAGAGTCTATACTTATTATAAGTGTTAGGGCAAGAGTAGCTATACTACTAGCGAGATTAAGGTTAAAGAAGACGATAAGAATAGCGAGCTAGCCGCGATGTAGGCGCGAGTCGAGGCCCTAGAGTCGAAGAATACTCTATTAGAGGTAAAGAGTATTAAATTAGAGACGAAGAATATTATATTAGAGACAAAGATTAATGCTCTTAAGACTAGGTTTGCCGATCTAGAGGGTTATTGTTAAAAGTGGTTCAAATAGCTTAAGACTAAGGCAATTATTAAGTTAAAGGATGTGTATACGATATAGAAGGAGTTATAGCTAAATAGCGATCGCGAGCTACTAGTAGAAGACCTTTAAAATAGTAGCGAGTCCGCTACGAGTATAGCAAATAAGATAGCGATTCTATAGCGAGTCTATAGCGAGTATACTACGAGTCTATACTTCTACTTCTATATCTTATTTCTTCTTCCGACTGCGCTTTAGCCTCTAACTCTTAGTATATCCGCCGCTGTTAGTAGATTGTTGCTGCTTAGCTTGCTAGCTAGGTTGCTGCTTAGGTTACTACTTAGGTTGCTGCTTAGGTTGCTAGCTAGGTTGCTAGCTAGGTTGCTAGCTAGGTTGCTAGTCTTTAGATTCGCTCGACCCTTTTAGAACAGACGTGCCTCGCGGTATCCTCGCGGTGTCCTCGCCGCTTAGGTTAATAATCTTAGGCGGCTTCTCTATGTCGATTATCTTCTCGGTCTATAGCTTTTCTTTTTTAATCTCTATACTGTTAACTACTCTATGCTTACTCGCTATAGTACTCGTAGTAGTACTCGCAGTAGGAGGAATACTTAGCCGGTGCTTCCGCTTTTGCTACCTTTGTTGCTGCTGCTTCCGCAACTAGATATAGATAGGTATCTCGTAGATTGTTGTCTTTGTCGTTAGTTTAAACGTAAAAAGAATCTATTTAATCGATAGCAAGCTAACCGCTTTAGAGGATACCTTATCTAGTTAATTATCTTTGTCGAAGCTAGCGTAGAAGAAGTAGTTAGTATAGTCTTCTATGCCCTTAATGTCGCTATTGTTAGGTAGCTCGTTAATCCGTTTATTTAAAATCCAGTCGAGAAAGCTTATATTAGCGGCTTTATATGCTTCTTTAGATACGGAATTAGTCGTAGTAGAATACACCTCCGATTTATAGTATATCTACGTCTCTATAGAGGCTATAATCTTAACTTCGACTCGCTAAAGATAGATAATATAGCGGCACCGGAATAGCTTTATTAACTCTGTTTTTTCCGAAGAAGAAGAAGCAGGTATTGCTAGACGCTACGAGAGGCTCCGAGACCTAGCGTTTAGTCGTTAAGTTGGCTTATACTGCTAAATAGCAGCGTTACGTACAGCGTTAGCCGACTTAGGTAGAGAGGGGAACGCATTATAGCCTCGTACTATACTCGTAACTATACTCGCAGCTGCCGTAGCAGCTGCTACTAATAGCTCGCGTACAAATCGCTTAGTTAGTAGATTAGGGTTCTTAAGGCTACATTGTAAACAGTATGCGTATAATTGAAACATTACTGCATACTTAACGCCTAAGACAGAGCAAAAGGTACCCTATTTAGTAGGCATTGTTATATTGTTAGTATAGAAATAGGTATAGAATAGAGGTAGAAATAGGTATAGAATAGAGGTAGAACTAGCTAGGGAAAGGACGAAATAGAACTAGAATAATCGACTCGCTATATACTCGCGGCCGGCTCGTAGATCGCCGATTAAACTACATTATTTTCAAACTCAATTAATCTAGCATCGGGGTTTGCAAGCGCCTCCTAGTGCCGAGCCGTTGCTAACGTCCAATTACGAGCTGCTAATAGCTTGTCTAATTCTACTAGTTCCGGCTCTTCCCCTATAGCTATATACTCCGTAACTAGCCGTCGAAGAAGTAAGTATACAGAGCGGTAAACGCGCTCTCTATCGCTATTATTCTCGCTACTACTAACTAGATACGAGAAGTTATAAGCCTACAATGCTACCTAATACTAAGTAAGCGTAACCTCGGGTAGGTAGGCTTTAAGATCTAGGAGCAAGTATATTAGCGAGTCTGCGGCGAGTCTATAGCGAGTCTAGAACTAATATATACCGAATTCTTAAAGGTCTTGCTCGATATTATTAAGTACGCCGTCTAGTATAGGAATACCTTAATAAGAATGCCCGCTAAGCTCTAGATAATAGTATAGAATATACGGAATACCTAATACAACATATAGTCGCCTAGCCTGCTTCCGAATACGATAGCTATTCTAGAGGTAAATAAACTCGAGGACTTTATTACGTATAATTAGTATATAGATCGCAAGGAAGGCAATCCGGTCGGATAACAAATTAGCATCGTATAGTAACTCGCGTAGCAACTCGTAGAAATAGCCCCTCTAGCTATCTATAGCGGGTACTTGCTACCGCTACTATAACTCAATCCGCTAGTTTATCTTACTAGTGCCGTATTTGAAGCAATCCTAGAAGGCAGGTAGCGGTTCCTCCGATTCCGCCTTAGTACGAGTCGCAAGGCGAGTCCTATAGTAAGCGTCCGCGGCTAGAATCGTCTCCGCTCTACGGTCTAATCGGATAATCTATAGCATTACACTACTGTTCTTAATAGTTGCAACGTACTAAGCGAGTACAGAGACAGCTATCCGGCTAGTAATGCCTATATAGATCCAGATAATATAACGCGAGTAGACATTAATAGCTGCATATATCTATATGCCCTAATGCTCGAATTTATAGTAAGTATCTATTAATATTGCGTATCTAGGGCCTAGTGTCCGAACTATACTATAGTGCTCTCGTACTCGCTCGCGGCGGACTCGTAGGCCTTTAGGATTTAGTAAGCAAGCTATACGATACAGCCTGTCTCTGCTAACGATGTTGTATTTAGACCTAATATAGGTATATAGGTGCCTTCGGCTAAAAGACTCTACTAGAGACTTATTAAGCTCTTCTCGTAAAACCTCCGCTATCTCCTCTTCCGCTCGTGCTTATAAATACCGGTCTATTGACTTCTTTAATCTAAGCTCTTAACGTATCCGTTAATATCTCCGCTAGCCAATATTAAATCTATCCGCCTATAGTATTTTAACCGCCTCTTTATTAGTTAACCGTAGAACGTAGAAGGTATAGGCGACTCGAATCTTAAGTTGCTCGATATCGTTAACTCGCTAGTTAGTATAACGGTTATACTAGATATTCCACTCCTAGAGCCTTCGTATAAGCGTACGCATAGATATCTAATAACCGGTCTCCTATAGAAGGTATTATAGGATTGCTTCCTTCGTAGTGCCCCTCTCGACTTAAGAGATTAACTAGGCCCTCTATAGCTCTAAATTAATACGTAGAGCTATTATGCGAGTTAATAGCGAGTGTAGTGCGAGTCCTTAAGGTTAAACATAAAGAATTAGGTAGTAGAGGCGGTAAGAACAGCCTACCCTAGTTTGGCTTCTTAGTATCTATAGGCCTCCGTACTTTTGCCGCTAAGGCACGCTAAGAGTGTTTCGCTATAGAGCTTCTATGTTCTTCTATGTATACTAAGAGTGCGCGATCCGGGATTTCGTTAGCCGAGACGCAGTAGCGGTTGTAAAGTGTCTAACGCAATCCCGGATAGTAGAAGCATCGAGGGCACTAAGGGCCTCCGACGACGCTTAGAGGAACTTCGGAATCGTAGAGTGGAGTGATGTAGGTAGTGTGTTAAGGCTCGACATTCAAGGCGCGCGGCCGAAGGAATCGCCGTCTTTCGTTTAGCACTCGCCTATTGTAAGCAGTAGAAGTTAGAAATGTAATATAGCTTCGTACGCGCTTTCTAAAGATAGCTATCTCTATAAGAGACGTACAAACCTAGATAGCTAAAGAAGACTAGTGCTTATAGATTGTTAAAGAATCTAGCTAAGTTCAAAGAGCTAAAGAATAACTATATATTAGCCGACGGTACTAGATTTAGGATTAAGTTAGAAGTAAATAGATTCTTAAAGAAATATAGGGCTAATCGTATACCTTAATCTATATCTAGTCTACCGGAGCGTTACGAAAACTTTTTTCCTAATCGCGACGATCCTATCGATAGGATCGCTTAGGATCCTCGGGATTATATATTAAAGATCCTATCGGATAGGATTGCTTAGGATCGCGGAGTCGTAATCCTATCGATAGGGTCGTCGTAATCGTAAATTTCGGGATAGGCTATTCCGAAATTCGAGGCCTAGGAACGTAAAGGACGCGAGACAAGTTAGAGCCCGACTACTACTATAGCTACTACTCTATATACTACTACTTCTATAAGGTATTTCGAGGTATTACGTACTAATATAGATTAAATTTAGCGGTTTAGTAGGTTTTTTTTATAAATAAATTTTTTTCGTTAAGGTTTCGTTAAATGTAGCCGATATTTCGTTAAGGTTTCTTTTAAAAGCCGACGCTTAATAAGCAGAACTTTAGAAAAAAAGTATACTCGAAACACTCGAGATTCTTTTCTAGATTCTAAGATAACTACTAGGTATTAAGACTTAAAAATTTATAATACTCTTATTAGTAGGTAGAGCTCCAAGTCTTATCTTTTAGATTTCTAAAAATAGTAAAGTATAACTTAGAAAAAGCTTAAATACTATATTGCTTATTTCTTTTTCCTAGCTTTAGTTTCGTAGAAAATCTATAAATTTTATATTTTTTTATAATAATATACTAAAAGAAAAGTACCTTTCTACTATATTACTAAGCTGTAAACCTGCTAGAAAAAAAGATGAATTGGAAGTAAAATATCTAGAAAGCGATTTTCTTTCCTTTATATCTTTTTATCTAGAAGGTTTACGGCTTAGTAATATAGAACAAAAATGTTCTATTTCTAGTATAGTATTAGGCAAAAGTCTAACTTTTATAAGTTACCTATTTATCGTTCTAGGATAGCTTAGGATCGCTTGCGATCGCTCGGGATTAATAGGATTCCCGATCGATAGGATCGTCGCGATCGGTAAAAAAGTTTTCGTAATATTAATATTAATAAGATATCCTATTTCCGCTTATTTATCTTACTACGAGGCCTATCGCTATATAACCCTATAGGTAAAGTTCTTTCTTTAAAGTTTAAGTATATTTTCGTATAGTTATAATAGCGATATATATACTAAATTTAAATACTAGCTAATCCTACAGTTTATCTATCTATATAGTCCCCTTAGCCGCTACTATATCTACTATAAAGTCCCTTCTAAATAGTAATATCTTTATAGGGCGACCTAGTTTGCGCTTTAGTCTAAATACCCTACTACTATACCGCTTTATTATAGAAAAGGACCTAGAAGTATACTTAGCGGCGTTAGCGCGCTACGATAACTATATATCCTTTACTAATAGGCCCTCCTTTAATAACTACTTAATAAGCGCCTTATCTTACTTAGTTAGTGTTAGGGCTAAAGAGGCTATACGTAATTGGTATATAACTAGGCTAAGTAAAGCTAGGGTCTTAGTGCCTTAGGCAGGGCTTGGCGCTTAGCAATAGGCTAACTTGCCTACCTTCCTCCCTCTCCTCCTAGCTCCTTATCGAATACTACCTATACCTACTACTACCCTATCTACCTGCTAATATACCCTTCTTATATAGTATTCGATCTACCCTTTAAGGGTAGTAGCTAGATAGTCCTTATTTTAAGCCCCTAGCGGCACAGCTACGAACAAGACTAATCTAACTATATTACGCCCGAAGAACGGGACCTATACGTACTATTCTATCGAAACAACCGTACTAATTATTAAGCAAGGCCTTCTATACGGCCTATTACACTAAGTTAATCGTACTAGACTAATATCTACTAATTCCGCTATATCCGCATCTTAGGGGCTAATAATACATTATTAGTATTACCCCCTATTATAATAGCCGGCGTATTACGAAGCAATAATAACCGTGCTACTACTAGTAGCGCTAGCAATAACAACGCTAGTAGCATAGTGCCTACTAAAGTGCCTACTAAAGTACCTACTAAAGTGCCTCCTACCGAAGAGCCTACTATAGGGCCTGCTAAAGAAGAACCTATAATTCTAGGTAATAATCTAGAATTGCCTGTTAACGACATTCTTAATAACATTATTAATCGACGATATAGCTAACTAGCCTTTAGCCCCTAACTAGTAGGGAGACTTTAAGAAGCTACTTAAAACAGGCTTACTACCCTACGTTAAGAACAATAGCTAAAGGATAATCTCCTCGAGATTCGCCGCCTAAAGGAAGCCCTAACAACTACTACTAGACTAGAACTAGTAGTAGGACCTTCTATTTAAAAGAAGGATGCTAAGCTTAAAGACTGTACTATGTTTAATAGCTCTAGCCGCAAATAGTATAATAATTATATACGCGATTATAAATTGAACTAGCGAAATGCACTAAGGGCCCTACTAGACGACTATTCGCTAGTCGTCTATGCTATATAGTACATTAATAGAGACCTAAAGCGTACCTAGGATAACCACTTTAACTCCCTTACTAATTAGACCGCTGTTTAGTAGCAAACCTATAAAACTATTATACTAGACACCCTTAGAAACCCTATACTAAGGCAATAACATACTTAGGACTAGTACCTTCGAGCTAAGCAAAAGACTAATCAATCGGCCCGCTTATTCGAGGCCTATTTAAAAACCCTTAAAGACGACCTTCCGCCTAAGACTAATTCTATATAGATCTCCGAGATACGCCTAAAACTTAGATAGGAGCTTATCCTTAAATTAGACCGTCGCCGTGTATTCGAATAAGCTAATCTAATACGCATTCAATTTATAGTCGAAGTAGAAATAGCCGAACGGGCTGTTTAGCTCTAATAACGACTAGAATTAAGGATCCGACTAACTAGTACTAACCGTAGCAACCGTAGCCGCGGAGGAAACTAAGGTTCCTACTAGGATAACAATGCTAATAGTAGGAACAGTAACAACGACCTTAGAAGAGGCCGTAGCCGGCGGCTATATAGAGGAGGCCGCGATAGGGGTCGTAGAAGGGGCTCGTATCCCTACAATACTAACCGCTCTACTAACAATAACAATAGCTACGGCAGTCTACTAACCGGATTGAAGTGCTTTAACTATAATAGTACTAGCTATCTACTAGGCTAATGCGACAAACCTAAGGACTAGGCCCGAATTAACCGTACTTCCGCTAAACACCGAAAGTACCTCTTAGCGGCTAACGCTACCCCTATAGGCTAACCTTCGAAAAAAGAGTAAGTACCGCACTAACTGTTAGCCTTATACGGCGTAAGACTATCGACATTGTACTAGCTATTACACGTACCTGTCTCGTATCGGACTCGTATAGTACTAATTATAAAACTAAGGTTATACTAGACTTAGGAAATTCAGTTAGTGCCCTTATTAGCTATCGCCTAGCTAAGCAATTAGACCTTCGACAATTGCCTAGGACTAACCTGCTAACCCTTACTTAGTTTAATAACGCTCGGCACTTAACCTATAGAGCTTACTATATCTATATAGCCCTAAGAGATAACCTCGGTAATAAGCGCCTACTAAACTTTACTACCTACGCGGTAGATATAGACAGCCTCCTATCCGATATTGTTATTAGCAACCCTATTCTTAAGTACTACGCTATAGCTATAGACTTAGGCATTTAGAAGTAGCGATTTAGAATCGCTAGGAAAGAGGACATTAAATGTGTTAATATTAGCGAGTGCCCTAACGATATTAGGGTCCTATTTATTAGTAACCTAATACCCGCCTTAGCTAATCCGACTACCGACCTACTCGGTAGTAATAACGATAAATCTGTGCCCCCTAATAGTATAGACCCTAATTAGCTTGCTCGTATACTAGAGCCTATTCGAGAGACCTATATTAATATATTTAAATACTACTTAGCATCGATATTGCCTATATTTAAAGAGACGGATTATAAGATTAATATTATAGAGGGCAAAGAGGTTCCTTTTAGACTACTCTACAACATTAGTAAGCGCGAGCTTGCTGTATTACGTAAGTACCTAGAGGAAAACCTAGCTAATAGCCGTATTCGGTATAGTAACAGCCCTACTAGTGCACCTATCCTATTCGTACCGAAGAAGGACGGTAGCCTACGCCTATATATCGACTATCGTAGGCTTAATACTATTACTATTAAAGACCGCTATCTACTTCCTCTTATTAATAAGACCCTCGATCGCCTTTCTAGGGCCTACTTCTATACTATACTAGATATTAAGGATGCGTACTATCGTATCTGTATCCGTAAGGGCGATAAATAGAAGACAGCCTTCTATACTCGCTATAGCTATTTCGAGTACTTAGTTATACTATTTAGCCTAGCTAATACCCCTGCTACATTCTAGTCCTACATTAATCGGGCCTTATCCGGCCTACTAGACTACCTTTGTATAGTTTACCTAGATAACATCCTAGTTTATATACACTCCCCTAATATCGCGGAGTACTAGGCTATAGTCCGTAAGGTACTCGATCGCTTGCGAGCCTATAGACTGTATTACAAGCCTTCTAAATGCACCTTCGCCGCTAAGGAGGTAGCCTTCCTTAGCTTTATCGTATTAACTAATAGTGTTAAGGCTAATTCTAATCGGATTAAGACTATTACTAAATAGCCTATTCCTACGTTAATTAAGGAACTATAGTCGTTCCTCGGTTTTGCTAACTTCTATCGCCGATTTATTAAGGGCTATTCGAGGTATGTAATACTACTAACTAAGCTTACTAAAACTAAGGCCAACCTAAACAGAGAGTTTAAATAGACTAATAGAGCATAAGCCGCTTTTAACGGTCTAAAGCAACGCTTTACTAAAGTCCCCTTATTGCACTATTTCGTACTAAGCAAGTAGATCCGAATTAAGACTAACGCTTTATAGTTCGCTATATTAGCTATTATGTTATAACAGGCTAACGACACCTATTAGTACCTAATTGCCTTCTTTTTACGGAAGATAATCGATATAGAGCGTCGATACGAGACCTACGAGTAAGAGCTCTTAGCAATCGTAGAAGCCTTTAAGTATTAGCGCTACTATCTCGATAGTGCTTAGTATACAATTCAGGTCTATACGGACTATAACAACCTCCGTAGAATTACGAAGGTTACTAGGGTTATAGGTCGATAGGCTAGATAGGCCGTCTACCTCGCTAGGTTCGATTTTAATATATTATATCGGCTAGGCGTAAGTAACCCTACCGATAGCCTATCGAGGCGGCCTAATTACGATAGCGAGACTTAACAATCTATTAATTTATTGTTTCTAACCCTATAGTATAAGATTGCTATAGCCCGTATTATTAATAAGCAAGCGTAGGATAAGCGGACTTCCGGACCCCGCGGCGGTAACAAATACTATAGCGGAGTTGTCGTTCTTCTAGTATACGTTAGAAAGGACGTAGATCGCTCGAGCTATAATAACTCGATTAAAGACATTGCTATCTATAGTAATAGCCTATATAGCGACAGCACTATAGAAGAGGTTGTAGTAGTTCCGGCTGCTAGTGCTATTAGATATATACAATACGTACCTCGTTTAATAGCGAGGGTACTATTAAATAACCTTGCAAATAGGGATAGTTAATCGTTTATAGATAAGCTATTACGGGCTTAGTAGAGGGACGCCTTTGCTATTAACCGTATTAATAGGCTTGTAAGTAGGCAAACGACTCGATCTAGTAAGAGTAATTAGTCGATCGACGACAAAGGTTACTTAAGGTTTAAGGGCAGATACTATGTCCCCGCTAAACAATCGATTAGATAAGAGCTTTTAAAGCGACACTATAATAGTAAGCTCGCTAGTTACTATAGTATAGAGAGGTCGCACGAGTTACTATCGCGTATATACTACTAGCTAAATAGTAAGCGGCATATAAAGGAGTATATATAGACCTATATAGTATACTAGCGAGTTAAAGCACCGAAGCACTTGCCGTTCGGCGAGTTGTCTTCGCTCCCTGTTCTAAAGAAGCTATTTGCTAAGCTAATAATAGACTTTATTATAGGCCTTCCTCCTACTAATCGTAGGGGTAGCAAGGATGTATATAATGCTATCCTTATTATAGTAGATCGATTTACTAAAGGCGCTCGATACATCCCGGCGCGCAAAGATTAGACTACTATTAATATAGTAGAAGCGCTATAGACTAACATCTTCTATACCTATTAGGGAACCCCTAAGGGGATAGTGTCTAATCGTAGATCGACACTAATATCTTACTATTAGAGCGAGATTTGCTTATAGCTAAGACTAAAGTATCGGCTATTAATAGCCTTCTATCTATAGACTAACGGTTAAATAGAGAGGTAGAATGCTACCCTATAGTAGTACCTGCGTAGCTACATTAATAAGAACCCCGAGGATTAGGTTAACCTCCTATAGCCTATAGAATTCGTATACAATAATAGCGTGCACTTATCTACTAAGGTTTCACTATATATAGCTATAATAGGCTAAAACGCTACCCTACTACAAGATCTATTTACCTCGCTCGAGGCCGAGCGCAAGGAAAGGGAAGCGCGTTAAGTACTAGAGACACTAGCGGCGATAGAACGTGTCTAGAAGATGCGAGAAATCTACGCTAAGATAGCTAAGAAGCTAACAAAGGCTTAAGAGTATTAAAAGGCCTATTACGATAAGCGCTATATACCGATAACCTTTAAACAAGGCGATATAGTTATACTTAGTACGAAGAACCTTCGTATCCGCAAACACCTATTACCTAATAGCAAAACAAGGCCTAAGCTCGTACTAAGATACATTAGCCTATTCCGTATTCGAGAAGTTAAAGGCTCCTCCGTATAGGCCTACTAGTTATAGCTTCTACCTTATTACACTATCTACGATACCTTCTATATATCCCTCCTTAAACTATACTATTAGCGCGAAGGCGATAAAGCGCCTACTAAGTTAGAAGAAGTCTTAGCCGATAGTAAAGAGCTATAGTCTATAGAACGTATCCTAAAGCATCGGACTAGGCAAGGCAAGAAGGAGTACCTATTAAGATAGCAAGGCTATTTACCTAAATAGGACTTATAGGAAGCTAAAGACTCCTTTAAGGACATAACCGAGTTGTTAGATAAGTATTAGACTAGCGTAAAGAACAAGAAGAAGGCTAAAAGCTTATAATGTTACTATTAAGGCCTAGGAACAATACTACCCCCGGGGTACTATTAGCTAACTAATTAGAGGCAAGCAATTGTTAGTAGCAAGGGATAATAAGACTATACCGTAATAGTAAATACGTACCGAATGTTAATAAGCGCGCTACGACGCGCTAACTAATCGTATACTCTTTTAAGGGCTCTGCCTCTTTACTAACGCAACAAGTCCCTTCTCTTAGTATTTAGGTCCCTCTCTTATTCCTTTATTCTATCGAGACCTCGAGGCCTAGGCAATCGGCGCGGCCGGCGCGGCTATATTAGTAACGGTATTACGGAGTGTATTGCTATTTAAAGAAGGAAGGATACGACCTATTAGTAACGGTATTGCTAAGTTGTTATTAGTTAAAGAAGAAAATTAGAAGCAACGTGTAAGGCGGAAGCCGAGGAGGCTTAGTACTAAGCACGTAGCGACCCTAGCCTATAAGTGCGCCCGAGATCTACGCTTAGTAAGCGCGGATACTTCCGATCTTTTATCGCGGCGTAAGACGCTAGTAAACGGGCGCACTAGTGTAGCGGTCTAATACAGTATCCGCGCTTTACAGTCTGTAGATTAAGGTCGCGCGTTCGATTCTTAGCGTACGTTCTTAGCTAACTAGGCTAATCCTTAGCAGACGCGGCTTCGGAGGTGCCTAATTGCCTTAGGCGCGCGACTCGGCTGTAGGCGCACCTGCCTTAGAGGGGTTAGCTTATAGGCTTATTTGTTTGTTAGATTACGACGCAATTCTAATTAGATACTTAGCTGCACGTTCGGGTACGGGGTATTAGATTTTATTAGCTCGGCTGCACGTTCGAGTGCGGGGTATTAGAAGATTTTATTAGCTGCTCGGCTATACGTACGGATACGGGGTATACTAAGGCTAACTAGCTGTAGGGCCGTAGCTAAGAAAAGGGAAGCGCGTATAAGGCGGAAGCCGAGGAGGCTTAGCGCTAAGCACGTAGCGACCCTAGCCTATAAGTGCGCCCGAGATCTACGCTTAGTAAGCGTAGATACTTCCGATCTTTTGTCGCGGCGTAAGACGCTAGTAAACGGGCGCACTAGTATAGCGGTCTAATACAAGGTAAAGTTAGCGCTAAGACGGCTAGCGCCGCTATTATTAACATTACTTGCTATTATTACTACGCCTATAGAACACAACCTTACCTACACTACGAGCCTAAGGCACTAAGGGGTTAATCAAAACTTTAATTAAAACTTTAAGCCGCTTAAAAGATTAAGTAGCTTAATAGACTAACCGACTAAGGGCAAAACTATAGAGCTAAGCTAGCCGGGGTCGATCTTGCGGATAATAGGTTACTCCTCGATCTTTCCGATCCTTTAAGCGAGGCGAACCTCTACTACTACACTTATAATAGCCTTTACCTATAGAAACTAGAAGAACTAAGTCTTTTAAAAAGATATAATTAGTTAATACTTAAAGGCTGCTAAACCTAACTAATTAGGGCTAGTAAAACTACGATAGTAAATAATAGCCCTCGTAATAATAAGAGCAACCCTCGGAACGGACAAACCCTTAGAAGCGGACATTTCTAGGTCTTTTAGAGTAGACGCAAAGAACTCGGAACGATATTACTTAGAGCGGAGGTAGGGCTATAATACCTCGTACGTCTACCTATTATAGTAGGGAAGACGCGCCCGTATTATAATTAGTCGATAGCCCTTAATTCTTATAGCTTTATATCCCTTTACTTTATTATATATAAGGATAGCGCAGTTAGAGTTAGACATTGTATTAGAGGTAAGGTTTAATATAGTTATATAATTAGGTAGTTAAGTGTTTAATTTAGCGCGGGCTAAGCAGCTTATTAGACTTGCTAAGTTAGCGGTAATAGAGGTCGTAGAATATAGATAGGCTACGAGGGCGCGGCCTTTAGAAGGGAAGCGTATATTAGGGCTAAAGAGGCTATACGTAATTGGTATATAACTAGGCTAAGTAAAGCTAGGGTCTTAGTACCTTAGGTAGGGCTTAGCGCTTAGTAATAGGCTAACTTACCTACCTTCCTCCCTCTCCTCCTAGCTCCTTATCGAATACTACCTATACCTACTACTATCCTATCTACCTGCTAATATACCCTTCTTATAGTTAGAGGCGCTATTCTTAAATTTAGGTATATAGCGGTCGCGATAGTAAGGTACTATAGTAGCGGCGGCGATAGTAGATAGTAGAAACTCGGTAGATTAATAGTAATAGTAATAACGAATAATAATACTAATTATTAGAACTATAGACTAGATATAGCGATAGCAATTGCTCGGTTTACTACTAAATTAGTATAAGAGGCAAAGCCGAGGGGCGCGGCTTAAAAAGCTAAGGGGTTTCCCTTTTAGGAATGTTTCGAGAAGCACTAAGCTGTGTCTTAGGTACGAAACTAATGCTAAGAATAACGAACCTATATATACCTAAACTATAAGCGACTCTATACAGTAATCTTTGCTATCGTATAGCGCTGCCTCTTCTCTAGAGATTAACCGCTACTAACATATTCGCCGCAAGCGAGTACTTAGGAGCGATGCCTCTCGTCGGAACGCATTGACTCTGAGGTAACACAGATGGAGTTGCCGTGCACACATACAACGTGAAACCCACATGCTGGAGACCACCCCTTGGTCTGGAGTTCTTCTGATCTGTTCTTGAGACTGTCTGCCATGGTGAAAAATGGATCATGAGAAACCTCTAATAAACTCCAGCTCGCATCCTAACATTGGCCACATGGAAGAAGCTGGCAGACATGGGCGGGACATTCCCGACCCTTCGCACGTCGACCATCGCGCCGACGATGATCGAGTAGATGGGGCCAAGGGATGAAACACAGACAAGAGTGACAAGAGCTATTATTGGCTTTCGGTGAATTTCATTGGAACAGTTTCCGCCATTGGCATGGCTTTCACGTGAGGCATTGAAGGTCAGTGCATCTGGCAAAAGCAGCCCATTCAAGCATACTTGCTGATTGCGTCGTACAGGTTACGGCCTCATCGCCCCAGTCCTCGCTGAAATCAGCGCAGAGAGCCGCCCTGACCCCAACATCAATTGTGTGTCACTCTGCAATCTGTACGGTGGAGCAGAATGCCAGAACGTGAACAAGCAAAGTCAACATCACTGGAAAGCACAAGAGAGCAAGGGATTTGTCGCGAACGTATATTGATCTGACTACTCCTTGGTGTCGATCTTCGATCGCAACAATACAACTACATCATGCTCGCTTCGTGACCACCCTGTAACTCTGCCGTGTCAAGCCTTCTCACCAATTGGAATCAACCGCGGCCGCAATGGCCCGAGCCTCCGCATCCGTTGATGGCTCCCAGGAGTTGTCAACAGTCCCAAATGAGTCGGAAACCCAGTTATTCTGCTCATCGGTCGACGGCGCGGCGGCGAGTTTCTTCTCCTTCTCTGCATGCTCTCTCGCTTCGCTCATCCTTCGCGTCCTGCTCAATGGTGTCGATCATGTCACGAATTCTCTGCTTCTTTTGATCGTCAAGGTGCTCGCCGTAATACCTCGAGAAGGCTGGGAAGTCGTGCGGGGCCTCCTTAATCAGACGCTGCGCAGCCTCGATCTGCTCAGGCGTCCAAACGAACGTTGGATGGTCGAGCTCATCGATGGTGAAGCCAGTGTCGATGCAGCTGTTAGCACGGGAAAGGTAATCGTGCAGGTAGATGAATGCGTTGTCGGACATCTCGTGTTGGTCGGGATCAAGTCGAGCAGCTTTCCGAGGCTTGGAGACCTGCTTGCTCTCATCCGGGTGATAATCGCCACCAACCAGCAGGTGGATCGACTTGGCTCGAGTCAAGAAGACACAGGCGCGCTTATCTCCGCTCACGAATCCCCAATCTGCGCGACGATACTGCGGAATCATGACATCGCCGATGACCATATGCTTCTCCCGACCCATGAAGTTGTCGGTAGTGCTCGTCTCAGGCAAGTATTCGTCTGACCAGCCATGCTTTCTCTGCAGCTTGCGTAGCAGGCGGGTCAGCTCCTTGATCTGGAGGTTGTAGCATGCCTGGACCGCAACGTTCTGAGATGTCTTGTCACCATAACAAGGAATGACGTATTTCTCCAGAATGTGGATGATGTACATCACGTTGGTAAAGTTCAGGCGAGAAGTACCGTGATTGTCTCTCCGAATCTGACCCTTGATGATGGCCCAGTTGAAGCGCGATTGAATGGGTGAGGGATAATCGAAGCCATTGATGCCAAACATCATCTTCTCCTCGTCAGGAGTCAGAATGTACTCGGGTCCCTTGAGTTCGACAGTGGGATAGAAATAGTACTGAATTGGCCTGAACAGGACCTCGTGAGTGCGGCTCTGGGTGGTGAGCTCAGAGTAGGGGAAGCGTGCCGTGCGCCAGCGCGCGAAGAGTGATTGGTCGATCGTCTCATGGAACTCATTGACGAGTGATTGTAGGTTGGAAGACTTCTTGTCCTTGATTGTGGAGGCAAACTTGAGCAGACCCAACTGCCTCACATCGCCATACATGCAATGAGACACGACGTCGGCACGGAGTTTGACATGAACACCAAGAGTTCCAGCTTCATCTGACTGAGTTGCCTCGTCATGCTCAACGAAGGTGACTTTGCTTGGGTCTCCACCGAAGTTTGAAGAGATCTCGGATGAGGTGATGAGGTTGTCCACCGTAGAAATGATCATTGGCGCCGATCGGATGACATCTGCACGGCAGACACCGATGACCTTCTTGAGTTCGTTCAGACGCTTTTGTGTCCAATATCGGGTCTTCTTCAGTGGTGGCGCCAGCTCCATAAGACCATTCTCAGCGTTGCCAGGTACAGTCGTGGTCGATGTGTCAGAGGTGGTGTTCGCGGCGGCAACCGACTCGGCATTGGCATTCGGATCGACAGGAATGGTGGTCGCTGTCTCAGAGCTGGCGTTCGCAGCGGCAACCGACTCAGCATTGACATTCTGATCAGCGGGAATGGTGGTCGGCGTGGTCGATGTCTCGGAGGTGGCATTATCAGCGTTCTCAGCAGTAGCCGACTCAGCAGTGGCATTCTGATCAGGAATGTCTGGCTCAGAATTCTCACCAGAAATCTCCACCTCTGAATCAAGCGGATGCTGTGCAATCTCATAAAGGAATCTCCGCAGCTGGGAGTACGAGTTCAGCGTTGGACCATCCTCAATGAGCTGAACTGAAGCTGGCTCGTACTCTGCGCTGTTCTTTGCTTCGTCGTCCATATTGGCCAGCATGTGACCTTCAATTGTATACTCGTACATCGCAAAGCGGGCGCGGGACTTGGCTCGCTTCTGGGCAAAGATGTGCAAGAGTTGCGCCATGCCTTCAGGAGAGACACCAGAGAGAGATTCCTCTGAGAACTTGCCTCTGTTGATTATCTCCGTCAGAGAGCCTTGCTGGGCGAAGGCGCGAAGAGGCTTGAAACCTGACTCCTTGAGTTCGGGATATCGCGAGATGCTGTTGACAACATTCTCCAGATGTCCATTACAAACAGCGTTGCGCTCCGACATGAGGATGACATTCTGCTCGTGCTTCACCAAACAGAGTGCCTTGTGCGTGAGCAAAGTGGTCTTACCTGAGCCGCCGATACCCTGGACGAGCTGGAACCCACCATGAGTTTCCTTGGCATGGCGCACGGCTTCGACCTGCGACTTGTGCCATCTCTTCCCAGGTGGACCCGCCTCGAAGTCTTTGTAGACATGCTTGCCAGCGCCATTGTGGATCTTGGAGAAGGGATCGACTTTTTGGTCCCAATCCTCATTGCCCTCATAGTTCACAACAGACCAGAGCTTGCTGTATTCATTGTCTGGCTTGGTGGGATCAGAGACCTTGGAGATTATGTCCATCTTAGCCTTCGCCAGTTGCGCATTGGGCTTGATCTTCAAGGAGACTTTGAAGAAATTGGCAGTGGAGAAACCATCATTGAAAACAGCAGCGACTGACAGGACAGCTTGAGCATGCTTGCCTGTCAATAGAACACCCGGTCGCCATCGATGTCGAGGGTGTTATCGCCGGACACCATCTCGATTCTGGTATCGTCAGCTTTGCCTGGAAGCTTCACGAACGCAACGGCAGCTGTGTTGGTGGGGATGGTGACGATGTCCTTGTCGGAAAGACCAAGCTGAGGTGGCTGCGACCACTTGACAGATGCAATAACGGTTGATGACTGGCCATCGATGACGTGGAAGCCGATGAGATGATCATCAACTGAGACAGCGGCGGTACGGTTCACTTCCTCAGCATAGTTGATAGTCTGACCATATCCCTGCATGACGGCATACTCCGTACTGTCCTTGAAGACAACAGGAGGAACATGTCGAACGAAGGGCATCTGCGGCTTCTTAGAAGCGATGGCATGTCGACTCAGCATCGTGCCAAACTGAATTTGAGGATCAGAGTTGTTCTTGCCTCGCAGATAAGAAGACCACATATTCTTGGAGAACACGGGATTCTCAGAACTGCCTCCAGGGAAGTAAGTCTGAAGATCTTGTAGTTGATACCACTTGCGCCCCAGCTGTGATTGCTTCTGGATCTCCTGAGCGTACGGGTAGAGTCGGAAGACAAGGTCGTGAGAACCACCCTTTGGATCACGGCAATTGCGCACGAAGTCCAAGAACATCATCTCTTCTTGGGTCATCGAGGCGCTGAAATCCTTCTTCAGACCTCCAATTCGCTTGAAGCTCAAGTGCGGCTCCATGTTCTGTGTCAGAGCATAGCTAGACGTGAAACGAAGCTCGAGGTACGGATGCTTCTCGTCAGGCACCCACTTCGATGACATATTTGAAATGGCGGATGTTGGTTCACCGGTCTTACGATGATGCAAGCGCCCGAATGGAAACATCAGTACGCCATCGTGATTGATTGTGCCGCCCTTCTTGCCCTGGCGACGGAAAGTGTAGAGAAACTTGAGACATGGCGCGTAGCCGATCTTGGAGAGCCGGAAGCTGAGGCCAGCGACGTTGGCAGCTTCGACTGGTGACGTTGGATCAGACATATGTGGCAGCATGCCATGGTCAGTCATCGCATATGCCGGAGAATGGAAGGTGTTCTCTGCTGCTGCGTGCTTGTCTTCCTTTTGATCTGAGAGACGCACAAACTTGGCCCGCTCGTGCTCGTTAAGATTGTCACGAAAGACGACCCAATCTGGAGCAGTGACCTGCAGCGGCTCCAAGACAATGTCAACTCCATCAAAAGACACCACCTGGGCCTCAGAGCTGATGTGTGCTTCCTTGGCTTGCTGACGATCGTAGACTTTGGACTCTTTTGCGGTGGGAGGCAATTGACCGGTACGGAGCAGGAAATTGCTCGAGACTGTATCCTTGTTACACCCAGAAGCGTAGCCGCAATCATGTTCTGCTGGCATGGTGGAGCTGAGAGTGAGCAACGGATCGGTCTGCAGATCAAACTGGTGAGGCTTGGCGTTGAAACCCTTGATAGCAGCGGGCGTCTCACGCTCTGAAGCGTCATGACTGTAGAAGACAGGCTGGAGAAGATCATTGGAGCAGCGACGTAGAACCACAAGCTTTGCGGGCTTTGTGCTGAGATGTTGGCGAATGAGTCGAGCAGAAGTTGGCGTGCCATCCTCCTCATACTCTGTCATGACGACATCGCACTCAGATTCCGGATCGATGAGAGAGACGAGAGCTGCAACCTCGAGATCCGAAAGAACATCGGACTGGAAAAGAGTCGCAGCTTCCTCAGCAGAGAGAATTTCGGCTGCCTGGAGCTGTGCAACCAAGATGCTGAGCTTGAATTCTGGGTCCTTGAGATCGATAGAGACAGTGACGAGCGAGTCAAGGATGTACTGAACAGCCTTGCACTTGATGGCATAGAGACATTGTGGCTGTGGATAGGTGTCATCGTCTTTGATGAGTTGCGCTGCCACTGCAGTTGCAATCGCGACATCGGAAGACTTGTGGGAGTCGCTGGGAATCATGAAGACATGATTTGGCTTCTCATCCTTCATAGTTGTGTTGTGGACAATTTCATCCAACAAGACGTCGTCAGGCCCCGAGGTAGACTGGTCGTAGAAGCGAGCGACATCGGCGAAGTCATCAATGGTCTGCTCGTTGTCTTGAGTTCCAGCGCCAGAAGATGCATCTGAACCATCTGCGGTTGAATTTCTAGCGACCGATGTGACTGAATGTGATGACTCATTTGTGAGAGTTGGAGATGGCGAGCGCGAGGCTGGCTGGGCAGAAGATGACAAGAGTCGCGTGAAGTCCTGTGGATCTTCGTCATTGGTCCACTCGGCGCGACGATTGACATCGTCCTCTGCCTCGTCATCGTCACCAGAGAGAGACGCTGCGTCATCGGGACCAAGCCAGTTGTGTGGCAGGTTCTCGACACTGTGCTCCATAGCAACGTTGCCGGGAGAGCGAGCAGAGGCGCGGCGCTCAGCACGAGTGGGTGAGCCGATGGTGAGGCGGGGAGAGCGACTACCACGACGGCTTGAAGGACGAGAGGTGTTGCGCAAGCTGGCGCGATGGCTGTGGACGTTGGGATCGTCCGTGGTCGCCATGGTTGAGCGTGTAGAAGCACAGTCGGCGTCTCTAACAAATGAATGTGGTCAGCGATTGAAGTCAAGTCAGATTCTGATGGTGCCGATAGGCAGGCACCAACCTTGATGTCTTGGACTCGCGCTGGCTCAGAGTGGCACTGCACGCGGCGTGACGAAGGTGGGGTTATGCGACGGCGGCGGCGGCGTCAATGCTGCGGCGGATGGTATGACTTGATGCAGGAAGCGGTCGCGCGATTGCTGAAGATGGTATAAGGGGAAGGGGGGCGGAGTGTGGTGTGCACGACCAAGTCTTGAGGACGGTCGAAGAGCGGAAATTTTTTCGGCGACGCGCGATTGAAATTTGCGCAGTGGTGGTCCAAGCTTCGGAACGGGAGCGGAAGGCAACACCAGGCAATCACGTACGGCAGAGCCTTCTGATTGATTGTACTAGCCATTTGACAGCCCTGATTGGTCGAGTGTCGGCAATGACAGCAAAAAGCTCACCTGCAGCGTTTCAGATATGATCCCACTTTACCATCGAAAGACACGCAGGAAGGAACAAGAGGATCTGAGGCGCCAGTGGTAGTCAACTGCCTTCGGGTGCGTGGGCCGGAAATGCTGTCCAGTGGCTTCGCAAGCGTTTACAGACAAGAGGAGGGTTCTCGATACAGAAAATGGTCTGGATGCGGAAGTGCTTCTATTCATCGTCCTACTGTCTGGCCGTCAGAACACATCCTCTCGGATGTGCGTCTTCTGGACCAAAGGTATTGCAACTACTCGTGACCCTTGAGGCTTCGTGGACGAATTCGGCCCCGAGACGAGCCTGCCAGCGTCCGCTTACTCATGGCTTTCAGCAACATCGTATGCACAAGAGACGAGTGCGGTGATTGATGCGCTGTGTTCCAGCTTCACCAGCTGAAAGGCCTGACAGATTTGGGTTGGTAGATGACTATAACCGACGTCAGAACCAAGGGCATGTGTTCGTGTTTGGGTGTAAACATACGCATTATTATACCCGCGATTGAGCAATACGCCAGTCGCTAGGATATGAGGATCTTCTATCGGATCCTGGGTGCGACTGCGTGCATGCAACAGCAGAAACACAGTTTGCACGTTGGCTGGTAAACGACGTGAAGTTGCAAATTCCCGCTAGTGGACGGCACATCCTTGAGCCTAAGTATTAAGTCATGGGCTATTTCCGTCGAACGGAGTCGACTCCGCGCACAGATCCTGGATGCAAAGCGAGCCAATCCTATCCGTGGCTTTGTCGCCCCCTCTGTGACTAACTTAGTCCGAGAGTACAGAGCAATTCTATAATTCGTGGAGCGCTGCGGGTATTATCAGCTCACGAACGGCGCGCACATGTCGGCAATGATGTACCTTGTGAAAAGTTGCTGCGGTCTGGCCGCAACAAATACAATGTATGCACAGAGGCAAAGATGATTGTTGGAGGGGTGTTGTGTGACGTGGGTCTATTGAACCATCTTGCGGACGGTGATGAATTATTTCGATGGAAACTGAGTGCTCAGAAATGCCAACGCCGCGTGGAGGTGCGAGCACGGACCGCCAGTCTCAAATGTTCGCGTTGGTTCACAAGCGGACCAGAGCCAGTCTTGGCATGCTTTTTTCATGTGAAAGTTGAGTGGGCGAGTCTGTCACAGCTGCGCACCACGGATTCCGATCCATTACCACTGACTTTACGACGTCGCGATAGCATGTGCTACACTCTCAAGCTTCTGGCTCGCTGAATTGCTGATCGTACACAGTCCGCTGTGGGTTGGGGGGGGGGGGGTGCTGTGGTCCATTCACTCTTCATGATGGCAGCCTAGAGGCTCTTTCATTGCTCCAGCAACATCTCTTACGCCAACCAGGCGCTGACTCCAACAAGCCCCGCACCCACGACGATTGCAGTCCTTGCAATGCTCAGAGCGGCGAACTTCTTGATGAACTGCACAGTATTGCTCTTCTCCGCCTCCCTATCAATCGGCGCATCTTCATACGGCTCAACCTTCTCTTCGTCGCCAGCAACTCTTGCAACTTTGTGTCCCAAAGGCGCCATCAAAGTGCCTGTAAACGGAAAGATTGCAGCGACCAATGCCGCAGCGGTAGCCCAGCGCGTCCAAATTCCGTTTCCAGCAACTCTCGCTCTGTGTGCTACCACTCCGAAAGCAGCAATTGTCGCAAGTTCAAGGGGCACCTGTACGCGGAACATGGCTGTCTCCATAGCAGAGAATTGTTGCGCTACAGCTTTGTATGCGCCGGAGCTTCCAAGTGCCAAGGCGAAGTCGAAGCCGCGAGTTGAGACTGTGGGTGTAAGACGACCGGATTCGATTGGCGTCTGAGGAACATTAAGAGATGGTGATGGACGCGTAATTGACGGCGTTGGAGGTTGCGGTTGTGATGGCGACTTGTACAGTAATGGTCGTAGCATGGGTGGGAAGACGAGGAAGGTCGTTGTCGCCATTGCTGAGCCCAAGTAGAAGGTGGAGGCCAGGGCGAAGGCCTTAAGGTATGCGGAATCGCTGTGAGACGCCATGATGGGCAGAGAGAAGCTGGGGGCAGATAGGAGCTCAAGGAGCGACGTTATACAGAAACCCAGGAAAAGAAGTGTGTTGACACCGAAGTGTG